>NC_044912.1:31350521-31604321 GCF_001633185.2 Quercus lobata
ATATACAAAAAACATTGTCTAGAACCCTTGATCTTGGTTCGGAGGCTAATTTACGAGATGAGAAGGGATTAAGCACCCATCTCGCCCGGTAAAACCGGTCTCCTAGGTTAAGGTGGCCAATGTCATGTCATGTCAAATAAATACAAAGAATATGTCATATAAACATGTGATTTGCAAGAAGTGTAAATAAATATATGCTAGAGGAATTTGACATGAAGAGAAAAAAATAAAATAAAATAAAACTTGTTAGATAACAAAAAAATGAAGGTAATGGCATGTTCATCCAAGAGATCAATATAAATAAAGAATTCCTAGCCTAGACATGTTCATCTAAGCATGTGAGGGAAAACAAAATTGTCATGTGATTTGACATCAACATAATTGCAAAGAGAAGCAAATAAAAATAAAACCTTTAAGCATATTTGATCATCCAAGCAATTATGAAGAGAAGTAAAAAGAAAAACCCTAGACATGTTTATCTAGGCAAAATCAAAATACTTTGACATGTTTGTTGAAGCATTTTAAAATGTAAAACAACTACCTAGACATGTTCATCTAAGTATTAAAGAGAAAGTTGTGTTTTAGCCTAGAAGTGCTCATCTAAGCATTCAAAAGAAAATTGTGTATTGGCCTAGAAATGTTCATCTAAGCATGTAAGAGAAAACCAATAAAACATAGGCATGTTCATCCAAGCATAGCATAAAAGAAGTGAATAATGATTTGTAAGCATTTATTCTAGCATGTATAAAGAATAAAAAAGTTAACTACTTATCAGCATAAATTAAAAGGGGAAATGATCACCTAAGGGGCTAAGGAGAAAGCAAGGAAGTACTCAACTACAACCAAAGTAAGAACAATGGTTGCTCAATAGTTTTTTTTTTTTTTTTTGCTTTCTCACTAGCTCTCTAGAGGGAATTCGGGGTCCAGAGAATGGAAGAGGTCTTCTCTATTTATAGGAGAAGGGATGGCTTAGCTTTAAAGCTAAGTTATTAGCTTTCTTCTGAATCTAAGGGAGGAGATAACCTGTTTAAATGAGCTGGGACGGATTTGGTGTTGATCCCCATTCAAATTTTGAAATGATGCTGCACCTGCTTCGTATTTTGGCTCTAATTTTCCGTTCAAAATTCCAATTGATTCAAGATGGGTGTTTTTTGAAAGGAAATTTAATTATCTACAACTTTTTCAGAAATAGATAAATCCAAATTTCAACGTTATCCATGCCAAAAATGTGTTTCAAATTGCTGCTGAAAATAGTAACGTCTTTTGAGCATTTTTGAATTTTTTCATACGCTGTATCTGTTTCTTTACCCAATTTATTTTTCAAAAATCTTTCTTCTGAAGCAAAGGGAAAGGATATGTCTATTAGATAGGCTTGACCAGATTTGATGTTGAACTCATTTGGAATTTTGAGAGAAAATTGAAGATAATGCTGAATTTATGTTGTCTTCTGCACCTGTTTCGTATTTTGGCCATAACTTGCTGCTCAAAATTCCAATTGATTCGGGATTGATTTTTTTTGAAAGGAAATTTAATTCTCTACAACTTTTATAGAAATAGAGAGATCCAAATTTCAATGTTTTTCTGACCAAAAATGTGACTCAAGTTACAGCTGAAGATAATGACGTTTTTTGAGAATTTTTTCTTTTCTTTTTTTTTTTGAATTTTTCATGGATCATATCTCCGGAATTTTTTCAAAAGAGCAGATAAGATGCCATAAAGAAAAACATTTTTTTTATTTTCTTTAAAAAAATGAAATAAAATGAAATCCAATAAAAAATCACACTTGATTAATTTTAAATTAATTCTTGTGAGAACCAATCAAAATTAAGTGTTTAGAATAGGACGCGATCAGGCCCATCGTGTAGGCAGGCCATGATCATTGAAAATTGCTTGTATGATAACTTTTGATCAGGTGGTCCGATCAAAACCCATGACATACCATTATGATCATTAGAACATCAAGATTTGTTTTGTATCACAAATCTAAAGATCTATCGGTTGGTTAAATGTAAGTTATAAAATTGGGTGTCTACAATGACAATTGCGTCGTCATGTGGGTGATGAACCCTTTCAGCATCCTCGTCTGTGAACATAATGGCTTGTTCGTCCATTTCACTCATCCTTGAGGATCGTCTTGAAAGTTGGACATTTTGCACTACCTTCAGGTATGTCTTCCTTGACTTGGAAGATTGTCCTATCGAGGTCTCTCCTATGATGACTCTTATTTCTCCAAGTGGAGGTCGCGACGGCTCTTCTAGTTTTGCCTTCAACTTCTTGTCTTTGTGATCTCGTCGAATGAAATTTCTCAACTTCCCTTGCCTTATGAGATTTTCTATCTGCTACTTCAAATCAAAACACTTGTCCGTGTCATGCCCATGGTCTCTGTGGAAGTGGCAATACTTGTTCCTATTGCACTTGTTGGGATCTCCTATCATTTTTTCTGGCCATTTCAAGGAATGATCACCCTTGATTTGCATAAACACTTGTTCAAGCAACATGTTCAAAGGCGTGTATTGCTGACTCCGTACTGAAGAGCCTGCCTTCTTGTTGTCTCGATCTTTCTTCTATCCCGTCCGTGTATTCTTTGGACAAGGAACCTGCTTAAGATGGCGTGGGAGATCTGCCTCCATACACTTAACTCTCTTCCTTTTCTTAGCTATAATTGCGTCTTCTGCATTCATGAAGTTTTGGGCTAAATGGACAAGTTTAGCCATTGTTTGAGGCTCTTGCTCATAAAGCTTATGGATGAATAAATCAGAGTTGATTCCATTATGGAAGGCCGCCAGTAACAACTTGTCGTCCATCTCATACACTATCAGAGCTTCCCTGTTAAAACGAGTAATAAAGGACCGCAAGCTTTCATTCTCCCCTTGTTCTATGGTTAATAGGCTGGACGAGGAACGTTTATGCCTTTGTCCTCCATTAAAATTGTTGACAAACATCTTACTCAATTCTTCAAAAGAACTCACAGTATTCGGAGGTATCTTGTTGAACCATACTCGTACTTGCCCTTTGAGGATAGTAGGGAAGGCCCTGCACATAATCTCATCCAGAACCCCTTGAAGATGCACCGTAGTCTTGAAAGTAGCAATATGATTGAAAGGGTCATGCATTCCATCATACGAGTCCAAGGAAAACATCTTGAACTTCGGAGGCAAAGGGTGACCGTTGATGGAAGCTGTGAAAGGGGAGTATGTTCGATGAACTAAATCCTCTACGGGATTTGCCCTTCTCATGTTCTCCCTCATCTCGTCCATGATCTTCCTCATCTGGTCCATCTCCCTTTCCAAGTGCGGTACCCCTTGACTGGCTTTCAGGCTCAGCATTTCCTCCTCTATCTTCTTGACTCTGGGCTTGTCCTTCCTCGTACCTTTCATGGCGCTGCCTCCGTAGACTAATCTCCCTGGTCAAATCTTGATTTTGACGGGTTAATTCCACCATGGCGGTTGCCATGGACTGTACATATTGGATGAAGGTGGTTGCGTGACAGGAGCTGACTATCAATCACGGTGGGGATTGCTAGAGGCATCTTTACTCTCTTGGTGGCCTGGACTAGTGGCCCTTGATCTTGTCTGAACCATGCAGCCTTTTGTCGGAGAAAGATAAACTGCAAAACACAAAAATAATCTTTCCCACAGACGGCGCCAATTGATGATGCACAGAAAATCAGTAGGCTGAATGTTCCGGGCTTGAATGATCTAACAATTGTTTGAATGGCCTGAAAAGAAAAACAAAGGATCAAAGGAGATCGGGGCTAATCGGCTAAGAACCCTTCGATGCTTAAGTTAGTTTCTCTTAAATTCTGGAATTCCAAGTTTTTGGAGTTGTCTCAAACCTACCTTCATTTGTCGTGAATGAGTGTTTATATAGTGTACTCTTGAAGCGGTTACTTATAACTTCCCCTATATTTGAGGAGGTCAGAGGGTTTAATATTAACTCCCACAACTACTTTAGGAGTTAGAATATTTTTCTATAACCGTCATTGGAAGTTATGGCGATAAACCAGGATTTTACTCATGCCTTGAAATGATAACATATGGTTCAATTTTAATGGCTCTTGTAAATTAATCTCCATAGAATTTTCCAAGTGCTTGGGAAAAATCAGTAGGTTGAATGTTCCGGGCTTGAATGATCTAACAATTGTTTGAATGGCCTAAAAAGAAAAACAAAGGATCAAAGGAGACCGGGGCTAACCGGCTAAGAACCCTTTGATGCTTAAGTTAGTTTCTCTTAAATTCTGGAATTCCAACTTTTTGGGAGTTGTCTCAAACTTACTTTCATTTGTCGTGAATGAGTGTTTATATAGTGTACTCTTGAAGCGGTTACTTATAACTTCCCTTATATTTGAGGAGGTCAGAGGGTTTAATATTAACTTCCACAACTGCTTTAGGAGTTAGAATATTTTTCTATAACCGTCGTTGGAAATTATGGCGATGAACCAGGATTTTACTCATGCCTTGAAATGATAACATATGGTTCAATTTTACTGGCTCTTGTAAATTAATCTCAATAGAATTTTCCAAGTGCTTGGGGTCGTCCAGGCACTTTACTCATGGACGACCCATTGACTCTTGGACGACCATTTTGCTAAGCACAATCCTTCTTACTTTCTTGGCTTGGACGAGTCCTCATGGACGAATGGGAGTTAAGTTGAGTTCACCATCAATGACCTCCAATATTTTCTTGAGAATAATATTTACCATGGGTTTTAAATAGAGGCAATATCCACTATAATGGAATAATGTGATATTCTCATGAGTTTTTCTATAGATAATCATAATGGGCATGTAGGATGAATAATTACCATGAGTTTTGTCAATAAATATTTTGAATGTTGTGATGTAAGATAGATAGTGAACATGAGTTTATAATATGATATGAAATAAATAAATGTCATGGGTTTAAGATAAATAATCATAACTTTCCATGGGCTTTTATAAGATGATTGCCATGGGTTTTGAGAATAGATAATTCATAAATTCCATGAGCTTGTAATATTATAGTAATAGGTTTAAGAATCTAAGGTATTGTTCATTATTGGACTTTTAAGTGAAATAATTATAATATAGTATTTTGCCAAGTATTAATAACCTTGGGTTTTTGATAAAATAGTGCAAAGTAGTTAGCTTGGGCTTTTAATAGTGTCAACGTAAGTTGGGCTTTTGATATTACCAATAAGAATTGGTCTTTAATATTGCCAATGAAAATTGGGCTTTGATGTTGCCAATGAAAATTGAGTTTTAAATATTGCCAGTGAGATCTGGGTTTTGATATTACCAATAAGAATTGGGCTCTGATATTGCCAATGAGAATTGGGTTTTGATGTTGTTAATGTGAATTAGGTTTTGGATAAATAAATTGCCATGGGTTTAAACCATGGGCTTTGATTATGGATTTGAATTCCATTGATAAAATAGTCATGTGTTTAAATCATGAGCTTTGATTATAGATTTGAATTCTATTAATAAAATTGTTTTGCTATAGACTTGAATCATGAGTTTTTCAAATATTACCAAGCATAAGTATTCTTAGGCTTTAAATAGAATAGGATATGTGTATTGGGTTCATAGGGCTGGATCTAGGCTTAGCTAAATAATAATAATAAAATTGGATAAAATATGAGTTTTTTGGCTTTTGTGATAGTTTATATCATGACCCAATTTAGATAGTGAGATATGAAATATTTGTGATTAACATAATAATAGAGTAAAAAATATATGGGAAAACTCAATAACTTATTAGTGGTATTTGAAAATAAATAGGTATAAAAATAAAAAAATAAAATTAAAAAAAAATTAAAAAAGAAAGAAAGAAGTACCCTAACAGTGCCTTACTGGCACCTACTAGATTTTGTTGCCTTCAAAACAAAATGACTTTTAACTAATAAATTGTGAAATGTTTACCGATTGTGGTGTGCCTATTGGTGTCGGTACCATAACTCGTCCAACTATACCTTTCACATAATTGCGTGATCATTACACCTGGATTCCAATTTCCATTATCTCCTTGTGTAAAAGATTTGTAATTAAATTTTAGGAGTTTTTTTTTTTTTGAATTGTAGGTATATAAATTTTAATGTGATTCATCAATCATCATCCATGACGTCAAGTAAACCTGTCTGCACATATTTGTACACATTGCACATCCTCATTGATTCCTCCGATTTGGACATTTGTGATGGTGAGGGTAGAGTAAAAGTCATATGATGAAAAAGCCAAAGTTTTGTGTTCATATTTTGAGGTCACATTAGAGTGTGAGAGTTTCTTCGTTTGGTAAATCGTAGGTTTGGTTGGAACATTCCTCGAAAGTTCGAAATGGGTCTGAAATTTTTAATCTTTTAAAATAATGCGTCTCTGTTTTAAATTTTACATAAAATATTTAAACCTCTTGTTTAATTTCGGTTTAGCACTAAAGGTAGAACTTCTTTTAGAAGAAAACTGAGAATAAGTCCGAGTGGACTCAACAGAGTACATATCAGAGTTACCTTAAGAAATTCATGATGAAACATTGCAAGTTCCAATAAAATCCCCGCTTCTATTTGTTTCTTTTGAGGATGGAACTACGATTATGCTATTGAACAATCCGATCATACGGAAAAAATGGAACTCTGCTATAGTCAGTGCAGGCTTATGGGAGTTTGTAGAACTAGAAGTCCAAGTTTCTCAGTTTGACAATTGGTGTGAACTTGTAATATAAAACAGACGGCACGTGCTTTGAGGGCAATGAAAATCAGAGCACAAGATTAATGGGAGTGTCAGTAAAGGCCATTAGGACGACGATATTGGGATTGCATGAAATTTGACAAGTTAAAGGGAAACAACATTATGATCAACACTTGAGTGTCGTGGGTAGCCCTAATTTAGGTCTTAACTATGGCCCCGAAAACAATGTTTTAGCTATTTTTAATAATATTTGTTTTTCTTAATAAATTATAATTTAAAATTCAAAATAAGGTCCGGTTTGATTTGGAACGTCTCTTAAAGATAATATTTTCAATTTCTACAATTATCTCAATTTTGTTATTTTTGGCAAAAATTACTATTTTGTCACCTAATTACAAGATTAGTGCAAATTAGAGATTCTAGCCATTTTTCTAGCCGCCATGGGTTTTTCTTTTACTATTTAAACATATTGTAGCCTCTAGGGTGGTTTAGTTTTTTAGATTTAAAAAAATATAGACTTTGTCTATCATTTCTCTCTGGTGGATTCCAGAACCCAATCATCTTTTGGATTCAAGGGACTCTTTGTGAATTTGAGGTTTTCATTTAGAAGCTAACATGTTTATTTATTTATTTATTTTTATTAAGAAAGTAACGGGATTGATTTCTTATAACTTCTGCAACATCAACTTGATTGACCCACTAGAAGAATCACAAGTACATTGAAGTACGAGAGTACAAAAGTGGAAAGCATGCACCCTAAATGATCGTCGTAAAAGACAGAGGTATTCCATACAATGTTATAAAAATAGAAAGATCACAAATCTATGCAGCAAAGTTTATTAAGGCTGTGTTTGTTTTAGGTGAAAATCACTTCCGGAAATGCTTTTCTGTAAATGCGGGTGTTTGGTTGGTCTGGAAAATTCTATTTTCCGGAAATCAATTTCATTTGACCGTAAAAAAATACGCTTTGACCACGGAAATTCATTTCCGTTCCTATTTTCACTTCAAATGGTTTCCGCACAGAGAGAGAGAGAGAGAGAGAGAGAGAGAGGAAGAAGAGGGTGAACCTTGAGCTCTAGTCTAGTCCGACGATCCCGACGAACCCCGAGCTCCAGTCCGACGATCGCACGCACCAGTCGCATCGGTCTCGTCGATCGCAGCACCGCGCTGATCGATCTCATGAGTTCTAGTTCGACGATCACACTGGTCTCGTCGATCGCAGCACCGTGCCGTTCGCACTGCGTCGCTCGATCTCGCCTTCAATCTCGCCTCCGCGCGATCTCGCCTTCGACCCACCGATCTTCGACCCACCGATCTCTCTCTCTGTGCGATTTTGATTTCTGTGTGATTTTGATTTTTGTTGTTATTATGGTGGTGTGGTGGTGGTATTTTGGTAGTTGTGGCTTTTGATTGTCGGAGTTTGCTGCTGTGGATTGAATTGTCGTGTGAAAAATTTGTAGGAAAATAGCATTTTCAGAATAGAACCAAACACATGAAAATATTTTCTACAACAATTTTCATAATGCAACCAAACACTTGAAAATATTTTTCTTTCCGGAAAATAGCATTTCCGGAAAATATTTATTTTCCAGAAAATATTTTACGGGAACCAAACACAACCTAAGAATCATTCTTCGTGCTGCATACAATGTGTAATTAAGGATGAGTTTGGTTTAGCTTTTTAAAATTGGGCTTTTTGAAAAAGTGCAGTTTGCAAAAAGTGCAGTATGAAAAAATACTTTTTTAAAAAGCTGAGTATTTGGTAAAAACTGTTAAAAAGTACTTTTTGAAAAAACTGAATGTTTGGCTAACACTTATAAAAGTGACGGTTTGAGTAGTAAATTACCAAAAAGGACAATGTATATATAAAGTATTGTGAAAGTGTTGTGAAAATACTTTCTAAAAAATTATTCTAAAAAGAACTTTCAAAGTTTCTAAAAAAATTATTTTTTTCTCACCAATATTAACTAACAATAACCTACCACTTAAAATTTATTGTGAAAATATTGTGCTAGCATTTCTCAATTTTAATTTCTCATTTTTTATTTTATTTTTCCCTTATTTCTTTACTCTCTTTTTTTTCATCCATATTTCCTTCCTTTTTCTTTTTCTTTTTTTCCTCTTTTCTTCTCATCCACACACGTACCCTTCTCTCTTTCTTTTCTTTTTTTTTCCCCTTTTTCCCTACCACTTCCTCCAAAACGTTCCAGTTACTGCAAAGCTCTCTTTCTTTTTTTATTTTTCTTCTTCCTTTCTCTCTTTTCTCTTACCACTTCGTCTGCAAGTTTCTTTCCCTCTATCCCATCAAAACACACAGACTTAAAGGTCACACACACCACACCATTGATTCTCATCAAACGAAGATAGAAAGGGAAATCCAAAAGGGAGGAATGGGTCGGATCGGTGCTTGATCTCTGCCTTCACTGCCGCCTGTCTTCCTCAACATGCCTCTGTCGTCTACTAATCTGCTTTGACTTCACCACCACCTCTCTTCCTCCCCACCGTTGCTTGATCTCTTCCCCACTACCAACGACATGCGGCAAAAATGGGTCAGATCTTTTTTTTTTTTTTGGTTCTGATTTCATTATTGGGTTCTTTTGTAAAATTGTGTTATAAACAAAGGGATAAAATTAGGTTTTCATGGTAACATGAAACACACTAGCGCTTTTTTGCAATGGAGCTCGGGGCTGCTTTCGCAAAACGCGCTTTTCCTTCACAAATGAAAACGTAGCTTTTTTAGAAACGCAACTTTTAAAATTTACCAAATGCACATTTTATTTATTTGGATTCAAAAAATGCGTTTCAGCTTCTAAAAGTTGAAACAAATGGGCACTAACAATTATTCATTAAAAACTAAAATGATAACTAACAATCAATTGTTGAAAACATTCACTACATAAACAAAGGCCTAAAAATTGCCAATTTATCTTTAAAACAAAAAACAAACAAAAAAAAAACAAAGGCCTAAAAATAAAATTACAAGGCTTTTGTTAACTTAACGAGTGCTGTTCAGCACTCGTTAAAGTTGATTTTTTTATTAGTAAAGTATTGTTGCTTTTCGGGAGTAGAAAAAAACTTGGTAAAGCAGCAGTTGAAAGTGTCAGTAGAGCATAAAAAATCGCACATTTTGCAACATGACCAAAATACCCTTTTAAAATTCTTCCCCCTCTTCCTTTCCTTTAGCAACATTTTCAACTTGGTTTTGTATTCTCTCTTTTTCCCAGATCTACAAAACATCCACTCTAATGCCCCAAATTTCAAACCTAAGCCAAATTGTCAAAGCTTTTTCACATCCCAAATTGAACCCACTCACCAAAACAACCTAGATACAACCAAAAATAGAGGAAGGAAAGTAGAAATAAAGGTATAGAGAGAAAGGGGAGGCCAACAGTTACTAGTGGTGGTGGTGGTGGCACAGGTGAGCACCACTACTTGAAATGGTGGTGGAGCTCAAGGGTTCAGCCATGGCTGAGACAAGAGAAACAATCTGAGATAGCAGAGAGAGGGAGTGAGAAAGATCTGGTTGTGGAGTGTTACAAATCTGGTGGTTGCGGTGGTGGTGGTGTTTTTGTTTCTTAGATTGAAGCATGAGAAAGACTGAGAGAGAAGGAGTGAGACAAGAAGAAGAAGAAAGAGAAGAGAGTAGCTTCAAATGTAGTAAAGACTAGAGAGAGAAAATTGAGAAGGTTAAAAGACGATGAAGGATATTTTTGTCTTATATGTAGCAAATTTATCTTTTCAAAAACGTATTTTGTTTCCTCGTTAAAAATAGCTCCACATGTAATTTATTTATTATTAATTTCCTTCTTAACTGGTGTTGTGCAGCACCTATTAACAAGGCACAAATTACAAATCCCAACAGAATGTAATAAATAATCAATGACAACAAAAATCATGGCCGTGATGTGGGGCATAAAATCTTACTCTTCTTGGGATTAGATAATTTGAGTGTAGGAAAAATCTTGAAGCAGCCATTGTTGTTTTTAAATTGGGAGGGTTCAGAGAAACAAGGACTCCTAGAGCCAGGACAGAGAATATTGGCAAGGGAAATGGACTATATAATCAAACATCATTCGCTTCACCAATGTTAGATTAAATTCTCCAAGTTTTTTTTTTCTTTTCTTGTGAAACAGTTTGTTTTATTGGTTTTCCAAAGTCACCACATATTGATGTTTTATGTTATTTTCGTTGAATTTACTGTTATATTACTTTATTAGTGATATATTTAATGCAATTAACCTGTAAATCAATCTAAATTCATAAGTAGTTAATTATTTGAATTTGATTTATTCTACTATAAAATCAGCCAAGGGGCCTAAAAAGTAAAAATCGTAACAACATCAACTTATCAAGGGCTATATAAGGGAAAGTTAACGGATGCTCTAAAGACACTGATTTATGAAATAATTTTAAAAACATTTTATAGAAAAAGAAAAAATAATTGACTTTTTTTTTTTTACAAATTGTTATATTTTCCATGAAAATTGTATTAAAACAAGGTTTCTCTCCAAACTAGTTTGAAGAAAAACCCTCCAAATGCATCTTATATCTTTTTATTGGATGTAAATTTTGAAAATCTTACCATTGGATTGTATATTATTTATATTCTTAACATACATGTCAAATTTCATTTAAATCATATGCTATTTACTATTTGATTAATAAAATTATTTTTTATGCATAATTTTAGAGCACAAAAATTTGAAATTTAAACATTTGATTGATGGAATAAGTTATTGATCTTTGATATTTCTAAAAATTTGCAATCATGGAGTATATAATAAGAACATGAAATTCAACGGTTAGATTTTCAAAATTCACATCTAATAAAAAGATATAAGAGAAGTTTGGATAGAAACATTTTCCTATATGCCATTAATAAATATTCTAAGAACACCCATTAATAGAACCTTTCGCATAATTTCTTGATCATTACACGTAGATTCCATCATCTCCTTGTGTACATATCTACTGAAAGTCACTTTTATATGATTTTTACATAAATCTTTGGTCTTCTTCAATTTTTTAGTTAAATTGTAAATATGATAATGTAATCCATCATCCATGACATGAAGATATATAAACTGTCTGCACAAGTTTGTACACATTGCACAATATGTCGTTACACATGATTTCTCATTTCTCTAATTCAGTGAGTAGGGATGGCTATACCCATTAGGTAATGGATATCCAACCCTACCCAATCCAAATTTTCTAGGTAATACTCAGTTCTTAATAGGTAGAAGGTAACTGGGTAGAGTTTGGATATTAGTATTACCTAACATTTTCAGGTAAGGTTTGGATATTACCCATTTACACATTTAACTAATTAAATCTAATCCAAACCCAACTTAACCAAATTATTATGGATAAACCCCAACCCACCCAATTACCCAATAATCAAAATTACCAAATTGCCCCTAAACTTGAAAATGACCAAACTAGTCCTAAAATCCTCTAAAATTGTTGAAATGCACCCTAAACCTAAAAAATGACCGAAATACTCTCGAAACCTAAAAAAATTACCAAAATACCCCCGAAAGCTAAAATTTACCAAAATACCCCTAAACCTAAAAAATGGCCAAAATACCCTCAAAACATAAAAATTACCAGAATACTCTTGAAACCTTAAAAATAACCAAAATACACCCGAAATCTAAAAATTACCAAAGTACCCCCTAAACCCAAGAAATAATCGAAATACCTCTAAAACCTAAAAAATGACCGAAATACTCCTGAAACCTTAAAATGACCAAAATACCCTCATAAACCTATAAAATGACCAAAATACCCATGAAACCAATAGAATAACTGAAATACCCCCCGAAACCTAAAAAAAAAGATCAAAATACCCCTAAAAACTATAAAATGACAATAATGCTCCTAAAACCTATAAGATGATAAAAAAAATACACCCCAAACATAAAATTACCCAAATACCCCTAAAACCGTAAAATTACCAAAATTTTGAAACCTAGAAAATTACCGAAATAGCCCTAAAATTTGAAAATTATTGAAATACCCCTAAAACCTAAAAAAATAAAAAAAAAATAAAAAAAAAAAGTCTACTAACCTAAGAACATGACCAAAATACCCTTAGAATTTAAAAAATGACCAAAATAACCCCAAAACTTAAAAAATTACCAAAAATCCCTCAAAACATACAAAATGACTGAAATATTCTTAGAACCTTTAATTTGACAAAAATACACTCGAAACATCCAAAAAAATCTAAAACCTCTATTTTTGTAATTTAAGAGGTTTCAAGTGTATTTTGGTCATCCTACAGTTTAGGGGTATTTTGGTCATTTTAGATATTTTGAGATATTTTGGTCATTTTAGTGATTTTTGAGCATAATTAGTGATTTTGGAGATATCATTTTGGTCATTTTAATGGTTATTGAGCATATTTTATTTGGTGATTTTATAGAAATTGGGTTTAAGTAGGGTATGGATATTCATAGATAAATAAACTAGGTAACAATTAGGTATGGTTATTAATTGGGTAAACTAATTGGACATTCATAGATAAATTAATTGGGTCGAGTATGGATATACCCTACCCACGGCCATCCCTACATGGTGAGGCCTCAATAGGTTGGGTAATGAAAAAGCCAAAGTTAATTTTGCGTTCATATTTTGTGGTTACGTGAGAGGCTTTTTTTTTTTTTTTTTTTTTTTTTTGATAATCCACATGAGAGTTTCTTCATTTGGTAATTGGTAGGAAGTTTGGATGGAACATTCCTCAGAAGTTCAAAATGGGTCTGAATTTTTAATTTTTTAAAACTTTGCATCTCTGTTATAAAATTTACATAAATTATTAAAACCTCTTGTTTTTCTTTAGTAAAAGGCAAATTAAAAAAAAAAAACACTAAGAATATGCCATTAGCGGCTCCAGAAAGTTTTTTTAAGGTGATCATTAAAAACACTTAACTTTAAAAAATTTATTAATAATAAAACTTGAATATATTAACATCACATAATAAAAACCTATTCAAATACATAAAGTTTTTAAAAAAAATCACAAATTTTCATATTTTAAAATTGTTGTGTAATATGATAGTTTCACTATTAATATTATCAACTACATATTTTTCAATATAAAAAACCCAAGCAATTATTAAGTTACCGATCTCCTATTCAATTACTAACATATTACCCAAATAAGTACTAATATAAACAAAATATATTATCTTTTTGAAAAAAATATATCACATAAATCCAACAAATTTAGCTAATGACTAAAGCAAATACTAATAGACTAGTTTTTTGAAAGGAATGCATTTTTTATATTAAAAAAAATAGCAATTTTAAAATATGCCAGTTGAAACACAACTTAAAAAATCATAATTAAACGTTGAATTTGAGATTTTAGGCTAATATGTTTATTTGAGCAATTTTTGAGAAATGTTATGCCCATAGTATTTTTGCAACACTTTCACAACAAAATCTAGATTGTAAGTTTTTATTGGTTCTAATTTGAACTTACCGCTGAAATTATTTTTTATTCATCAGTAACAACCTATTATTTAGGATTTGTTATGAAAATATTGCAAAATGTTATAAACATAGTATTTCTTGCAAATTTTTTTTAACATTGAATGGAAAATTTTTTGGAGAGGTTGAATTTTATTTTTAATGGGCTCAATGTTATTAAGGGTGTTCAAGTGTTTTTTTTCAAGGTGGTCAAGTTTTTTTTTTTTTTTTTTTTTTTAAATTTCAAGGTCAAAAGACCCATATTAATTAAGAAACTCTTAAAATTTTTTAGTGAAGTTATATATAATATAAAAAATATAAAAATAAATAAAAAATTCAGAGTGGTCCCTGTGGACGGGTCACGGGTCCGGGTGTCAAAATCACGGGTAATCACGGGTTCAGCCGCCAGTGGAATATGCCCGAGTGGACTCAACTGAGTACAAATCAGAGTTACCTTAAACAATTAAAAATGAAACATTGCAAGTTCCAATAAAATCCCCACTTCTTTTTTTAGTTTGTTTCTCTTGAGGATGGATACTAAGATTATGTTATTGAAACAATTCCGATCATATGGGAAAGTGAAACTCTGGTGGTCAGGGCAGGCTTATGAGAATTTGTAGAAGAATCAGTACTAGAAGAATCACATGTACATCGAAGTACGACAGTGGAAGCTTCCAGCACACCATGAATGATCGCCGTAAAAGACAAAAAGGGTATATACCATATATACAATGATATAAAAATAGAATGATACAAATCTATACAGCAAATACAAAATGGATAATCAACAATCTATTGTACAATATGTTCACTGCATAATAAGCAAAGGCCTAAAAATTGCCCGTTTATCTTTAAAAAAATAATAATTAAAAAAAAAAAAGGCCTAAAAACAAAATTACAACAATTAATCATGGGCGTGATGCGGGGTATATAATCTTACTCTTCTTGGGATTAGATGATTTGGGTGTAGTACAAATCTTGAAGCAGCCATTGTTGTTGTTTTTGGATTGGGAAGGTTCAGAGAAAGAGGGACTCCCAGTATCAGAGCCAGGAGGACAGAAAATATTGGCAAGGGAATGGAGTATATAATCAAACATCATTCGCTTTACCAATCTTTTCTTTGCTGGAAAAACGCTTCCAATTTTTGGTTTGAACCGAGGCTCTGTCTTGCACTTGGAGTTATTGGACCAGGCCATTTCTTCACTTGGGTTAATTAGCTTCACTACCTTCTTCTCGAGCCCTTGCTTATCTGGGTTCAGCATCACCAACATTTCTTTCTCTTGCTCTCCCCTCATGTCTCTCTCTCTCTCTCTAGATATGATACTTTTGATTTTGGGTCTGAAATTTTATCTTTTATAATTCAAGCTCTGGGATACTGATGTCACAGAATAACAAAAAAAAAAAGCATGTTAAAAGAAATACCAATGAACCAATAGGAGTGAAACTTGAGGCTCAAGAATCGCTTACAACCGTCCATTATCCGCCACGTGCTTTCAATCAAAGGGACAAGAGTGTAAGCGTATAACACTAGACCACTAGAAATTAATAGAGTTTTAGATTAAGTGGGGGGCCACAAAATGACTTAACAAACACAAACCCCCACTTGCATACTTATACTTAGAGCACTCCAACCCGCACATCACCGTCTAAATCCACCCATTATCCAACCCACCCATCAAATTACAGTAAAAAATAAAATAAAATAGAAAAACCATGGTTAGAGAGAGATTGGCGTAGAAGAGCAATGAGGGTGAGAGAAGAAAATATGAGAGGTTGAGAGAGGAGAGGATCGGGGTTTGAGAAAAAAAGAGAGGAAGAGACTGACAAAGAGATGAGAGAAAAAAGGAATAAAAACAATCATTAAAATTTTATAACATCTGTCCGTACATTTTCATATTTGAGAGTGCACTGTTCATCAATGTCAAATATTTTGACATTTAGAACATCTCATGGGAGATGTTTTTTGGTGTTTTGTGTGCCAAATACCAAATATTTAACATTTGACACACTTGATAGTAATGCTCTTATGGCCGTACGTAAATTACATTATTTTGGTTAACCGACTAATAATGTCATTTTCAGTTTATTATACATTGTATCTGAAAAATAAATATCGGCACCTATATTTACTAGTTAGCACTTAGAATTAGCACTTCACATTTCTGAGGACAAATATGGCCGTGACCGATAAGTTGAGGTTGTTAACTTGTCATTGGATATTTTGACTTTTTTGATATATAAATAAATAAATAAATATATATATATATATATATATATATATTCTCTAGACTCTTTGTTAAACCTACCTATAAATATTATGAATATAAAAGTGTTAAATTAAATGATTAAATTAATAATTTTTTAACGGTTTAAATTTTTGGAACAATCTATAATTTAATAAGAGGTCCTAAGTTCAAATTTCTATCTCTTCCTTACTTCCTCTTATTTAAAAAATATTCATGCATTAGGCATCGGGGCCAGGAAGGCAATCCACACGTGAATTGATCGAGAGTATTTAATTAAATAATTGTATTTATCATTTTCTAACAATTTTAAGGTCTGTTTGGATTGAAAAGGAAATGAGGGGGAGTGAAGGAGAGTAGAGTAGAGTTGACTGAAAATAGGTTAATTTTTGACAAATTCTATTCTACTTTATTATACTCTACTCTCTCTCCCTTCTTGTCAATCTAAATGGAGTATTAAACTTTTGAAATAATAAGAAATTTAACAAATACTATCTATAAAAATATAAATAATTTTAAGAGAAAGTATATCCATTAAAGGATGTTGTCGCCCTTATGCTTTCTTGAACATTGTTGCCTAAACATGAGCCATACACGTTCACATTGTCTTTTCCTATGAGAGGGAGAGTGATTCACTTATTAATATCTATAAACAACATGCGCAAATAGCTGGCTAGCTGGTGATGTGATTTAAGGGATCCATCGTATTGGACCAATTGGTGGACCACTTGATCCTCTATATATAGCCCTGGCACTACCATAGTGACACGGTAGCTATAAAAAGAAAAGCAACAAAATATGATTTTCAAGCCTTTTCGCTTTTCCTATCATCTTAAGATGCCGTTGTCCACAAACTAATGGTCCAATTCGATGTATCCTTACATTTTCCAAAGCCAAGTCATTATAGTATCTCCTACTTCAGGTATATCCGTATACGACACTAGTTAAAGCTACATGTGATTACTATAGCTCCCCATAAGCTCACCTGAGGGCAAACATTGGCTCAAACTTTTTCCCTTTTCTGACCCTAGGTAGTAGTAGTAGTAGTAGTAGTAATAATGTAGTACACCAGTACCTTTAACTTAGGGGGTACTATAGTAGTATGTATCTTGTAAAAACTATCACAATCATTAATAAAAGACGGATTAGAATTCAGTGTTATACGGTTTTGCACTTGATGCAATTTTAACGGTTTCAATTTTTAATCTTAACCATTAAATAAAAAAAATGAAAATGTTTTTTTTTTTTAGAAAGAAAAAAAAATGAAAATGTTAAAAGTTAAAAAGTGAAAGTAGTAAAAACAAATTGTGAGTAGAGAGGAGGGTAATTTATAATTGCATTCTACATCCTAATTCATAGAAAGATAATAATTCCAACTTATTGATTGCAGGAACCTCGCTGAAGACCTTTTGCAATCTGCGAGTGGGGCATGTCTATAAAGAAACCAATCGATGCGCAGATTCTTTGGCTAGAATAGACAACACTAGTGTTGATGCTTATATTTTGTTTACCAATCCGCCGCCTGTGGTGGATCATCTATGTACCCTTGATAAAAAGGGAATGGCTTGTACAAACTTATTTCTATCAAATTCCAGCAAACTGTATTTACCACCACCACAAAGGGAATGGCTTGTACAAACTTATTTCTATCAAATTCCAGCAAACTGTATTTACCACCACCACCAAAAAAAAAAAAAAAAAAAAAAAAAAAAAAATTCCATGATATTCAATAAATTGTTATCCATGAATACTCTAAGCGTACATAAAATCAGATAATCTGATATTTCATTTACTGAAATTAGCAACAAGGAGGAAATCACTTAAAGCCAATGCTCATGAGGGGACTTTTAGTCGTGGTGTCCAACTGTACCTATGCCCAAACCTTCTTGGGTACTGTCAATTGGTTTCAGCACCAGTACACCTATACAAACTCTGGTAATTAATGAAATGGCATATTAGTTTTTGGGAAAAAAAAAAAAAAGAACCCTTGAGTTAAGATTGCTTATTCTTCTTTTTATCAGTATAACATAAAGTATTGAGTGAATATGATTTTAATGAGATTGTGAAATTGATTTGTATTGATTTTATTAGAGGATGTGAGTATTGAGTTGGGGTTTTACGTAAAATCCTTATAGACATTTATATATATATATATATAGAAAATTTATAGAATTTAAATTCTACTACGAAATTTTCTTTCTCTACCAAAGGAGTTAAACTTTTATCATTACCAAATTTATGGTCGCACACTTTCTCAAAAACATAAAAAAAAAAAAAATTATGGTCGCACATTTCATTAAATAATTCTACGAAGCAAGGGGACCTCAAGAATTTAATAGATGATGGGTGTGGATGTCTTCCAGGCCAAACAATTTAATTTTAATTTGCTAATTTCATGTTTATAGCTCTCATTTTTATGTAATATTTCATTGATTTTTAAAAATATTTTAAATGTAGATAATGGAAGAGAGGGAGGTGGGTTCTACTTCTAACCACAATCATCTGACACAACTTTGAAATACTACATTAAAAGCCTACACTCTTGCCTACCAAACCATAACGGCATAACTCCTATTGATTTTTATTACTTGGGTTTCGATCATGTATAGAAAATACAATTTGAAAAATAGTGTTTACAAGTTACAACACAATTATTTATGAAGTATATTTACTTTAAGGATAAAGTTTAGTTATAAAATTGGTTGTAGCTTATGATTTTTTGTGTCAATCATATATTATTTACTATATGATTTATAAGTTTATATTTTATGCATAATTTTAAACTACAAAAATTTGCAATTTAAACAATTTATTGATAACATAATTATTGATAGTTAATTTTCTAAAAATTTTGCAAGCATAGAAGATATAAGAAGAAAATGTAATCCAATGGTGGATTTGTCAAAATTCACATCCAATAAAAAAATATTGAATAAGGTTGTAATTTTAGAGTACAACAAATTTTGTAACTAAATTTTGTCCTTAATTTAATAGATGCAAAAACATAATCCCTTGAGAAAGAGGACTAGTGATGAATTGAGGTTCCTTTCGCTTTGCCATCTCTTTGGAGTATGAAATTTTTATAAAAATTAAAGCATCATTAGCAGGACAACAATAGTACTTTAGATTTTCAAAAAAAATGGTACTTTAAATTTTTCTAATTAAAAAAATGGTCATGTTAACGAAGATAATTATTAATAAATTATTTTAAAAAATTTAATACCATTTTTGTGAAAGATATAAAAAATCGTCAAACTTCAACATAGATAATATATATTTTTTAATAAATTCACTCACAAGAGATCTAGTTAATAGTTCAAAAGTCAAAACATTTATCTCACTCATTATTGTATATTTATTAGAGGTGGAGGTATGATTTCGATTAGAGGTCATTGATGCAGGTAAGGCCATCATAAAATAAATAAAAAAGGTAAAATCTATGAACATGCTTCTATTTTTAATAATTTTATGATCCCACGCTCTCAATTTTTTTATTTTTTTTATTTTTTATGATCACACGCTCTCAATTTTCAATTGTTCGAATTACACTGTATGATTGGGTCAATCAAACAACCTCCATCCATCATACCACCAATAATTGCTAATAAGAAATCTCTCGGAGTATTTATTTGACATATTTATAAACCAAGATATTCGACTTGGAGAAAACTCTATTATTTTATATATTTAAAATAAATAAATAAAATCTTTCTTTATATATTTTATTTTTTAAAACTTATTTTAGATATAAGAGGTAATTGCATAAGATACACGTCATAAGTGACGTTTCCATCCATTAGTAAGCCACATGACATACTTTTCATTGACGATTTATTAATGAAATATATATGATTAAATCATTCTTAAAGAAATAACATATGAAGAATTTTGGAAGTATCCTAAAAAGCCAAAAGAAATGAAGAATTTTTCTTACATTCTTGGGAACAGAGCAGGCCTCACTTCGGACAGCAATGGTCTGTGTACACATTATGTGACATTAAGAATTGGTAGATAAGATAAGTCAGACCAAGGTACACCTCCCCCGGATTGCGGTGAGGAATTCTGACGCGTTATCTTAGGAATCAGGAGCTGAGTTCTGTTACTTAACATCCCCATTCGATGACAGTTAAAAATATTTATTGCGGAATTCATTTTATAAAAAATTTTGTACAAATGGATAATTTTGTTCAAATCCTGATAATAGTTTTTTATTATCAGATTAAAATATCAATCTATTTTTAGTGTAGGCGAAAATTGAATCTCAAATATTTTATTTAATTATAAAAATTTTTATCAATTGAGCTAATTAGAACCCATAAATTGATAAGTAGAATGAATATATTACTAAAATGACTTTTTGAAACTCAAAATGTTAGTTTTATTGACTCTATATCCTATAAAGCTAGTAAAAAATCTGACATAAAAATAAAAACAAAGCGAAATAAACCTCAATTCATCACTAGTATTCAAATCTAGCACATGATAGGCACATACAGTTATTATTTAGCACTAGCATGTAATTCATGTAAAGGCATGGATGTATTTAAAATTAAACATAATTTTTATCATAAAGATATAAATTATTTTAAAAAATAGTATATAACATGTGCATACGTATAGATACATTTAAAATTAAATACGATTTTTATCATAAAAATATAAATAATTAGACAAATAATTTTTTTTAAAATTAAACGTAATTAGTCAAATATTAAAATTCTTACCTAAATTTAATACTATTTATGATCATTTTTTTAAGGGTTATGCTAACAAGTGTCCTTAGGGTATTAATTAACAATCCAATTAAAGAAAGTTTTTATGGGAAAATAAAATCAATTAACGTATTGACAGTTTTTTCATTTCTCATAAAAAGTGATGTCAAACTTTTCTAAAATAGTTTGTTAACTAATACCTTAACAACACTCTTTAGCATTTCCCTTTTTTTTAATAAGATAGAAGATGTGATATTTTTATTGTGTGGTGATTTTTATTAAGTATATATGATTGGTTTTTTTTATTTTTTTTATAGTTCATTAATATTAGATTTTTAATATTTTGCACTCATTAACTCACTTAACACAAAAATTAAAAACCTTAAGTGGATACATGGTACAAATTTAAATGGATAATTATACTGTGGTCCCTACTTAAATTTAGAAACATGACGCAAAATTATATTTTAGTTTTAAATTTTAATTGAACTTTTTCTAAACTTTACATATTAATATATAACATATAAATATACAGATGTATATTAAATAATAAACTTTAGTTCTACACCATTCAATTAATTATTTAATTATTAAAATTACTTTTTAAAAAGAAATACTGTAATAAATTTTGTTTACAGGTGTGGCCAACTGTCCTATGTACTTATGTTGGATGAATGTTGAATTCATCAAACAAAACACGTTTTTTTTTGGGGCTAAAATCAAGCAAAACACAATTGAAACGAGGGCATTTGTAACTTGGTATTCTACAACCTTATCTTGGTTTGACAAATTGCAAATTCCATCAAAAGATCCTAGAGGAGCATTCTTTTCACGCCTCTTATACTCCATAAAAAGATCCTAGCCACTCAGACTTTAATTTTATTCCTTTTTTGCATTAAGTATATGTTTTTGCATCTTTGGACGAAGCTTCGTGGACATTTCGAGGAAGCTTCAGATTTTTTTTTTTTTTTAAAAAGAAAAAAGAAAAAAAGCGGTTAATAAGAGGACCACTTCCTTTCACTTTTTAATTTCAAGTTTCAATTTTCAATCAGAAAAGTTTAGGGGACAAAAAAATGGGTCGGTCACTTGCTCTTGCTTGACGAATTGCAATTCCATCAAATATGATTTATATGTTAAACCATCTAGAAGAGCATTCTACCTCTAAATTCATAAAAAGATTACAGCCACTTTGCGTCCTTGGACGAAGCTTCGTGGACATTTCGTGGAAACTTCCTATAATTTTTATTTTTATTTTTAAAAAATGTTAATAAGAGGACCCACTTCCTTTCGCATTTTAATTTCATCTCTTCAAAGTTTTAATTTTCAACCAGAAAAATTAGGGTACAAAGAAATGGGTAGGTTTTGCTTGGGAAGGTTTGACTGTCCTTGAAATAGTTCGATGAGGCATCCAAATATGTACTGTTGTTGGACCCAAAAATTAATTGCAATGAGTGTTGGGCCAAATACCAATTTTAGTGAGTAAATATGTGCCTAATGTTAACCTCCGGTGTTATAATTGAAGCTCCAAGGAACAAAACCTATGATAAGTGAAAACAGGCCTAAGCGTGCAGTTATTATTTATCACGTGAAAGGCACATGACATGATCAGACACGTAACAACCAGTTAACGCAACAGTTACTTATTAGCCGTTATTAAAAGCATTGCCATTCGGTTTCTAAAAAGTATTTCATTTAACTATCTCAAAAGCTATTTTATGTAAGATAAAATTTAACTACAAAATTAGTTGTAACTAAAGATTACAACTTTACTAAATATTTTTTTATTAAAGGTTAATTTTTACAAATCCACTATTAGATTACATTTTCTTCTTATATCTTCCTTACTTGCAAAATTTCTAAAAAAATTAAAGATTAATAGTATGTCACCAATAACTTGTTTAAATTGCAAGTTTTTGTAATTTAAAATTATACATAAAATATAATCTATAAGATTATATAGTAAATAATATCCAATTAACATAAAATTTGACACATGTATTAAGAGTTTAAAGAACATGCAATCCAATAGTTAGCTGTTTGAAATATGTAATAATGTTAATTATATTAAGTAAGGTTGTAGTTTTAGGTTATAACCAATGTTGTATCTAAACTTTTCATTTTATCTATTATACCCATTTTACAATGCACTCAACATCCTAACTTTTATTTTATCATATAACACATTAAAATAATATATTTACACAATAAAATAGGAGCAAAGATTTGCTGCAAACATGTTTATAGGAGTTGTTGCAAACAAGATGAGGTGGTAACTTATGAAGCTAACATGTGTCCTTGTCCATGTGCATGTCACATGACTAGCCCAATTCACTTAACCACAATTACAACTTAAACCACCGGCCTCACTCTACCAACCCAAGTAAAACAAAACCCCCATCATCTCTCACTTTGTCATCCAACACTCCTCCATCTCTCAAAGTCTCTCCACCACTGGTCAATTATGCTCACATCCTCAAAAATTACAGTAAAAAACAACAAGACCATTTTTTTAATTTGCAAAGCCACTAGATTTAGATATTTAGAACGAAGCAAGGTTAAATAACTCAAGTATGTTATCCTTTGAGTTCGATAAGAATGCCAAACATGTTAATGGGTTGTAGGGTTTAGGATCTAGATTTGGGTTTTGTTCTTCTTGTTCTTGTTTTTATTTTTCTTCTTCTTCTTTTGTTTCTTCAAACCCAGAATTTACCTCCTTTCATTCCTCAAAAGAATCTAGTGAATATGGACATGGAACTAAGCTTGGAAGAAAGGAACCCACTCTCTATTGTGTTTTTGATCTTTTGCCCGAGTTGCTCAAGCTGATGAGTTTAAAGAATTTTCGGTTTTCGGTGGAAAAGAATTTTTTTAAGATTTGGTTAAACTTCTCAATGAGTAGATTTGGGTTTGGATTTTTAATTTTTTGAATTCAATTTCTATATTCTCAGATCCCATTTTAAGCCCAACCTCCCAAAAATAATTCTTTTCTTTTGACCTTGACAATTCTACACAAGAAATTTGAAGTAAATCAAATGTTATATTTAAGGCTATTGATACCCATTTTCGTGACACATTTCATACAAGCCTGATTCAACCAAGCTCAACTTTCTTGTGGACTTAATTCATGTATTATATTTTATTTTATTCTTTTAAGCATGGCCCAAGCCCATGCGACTTCTAGGGAAAATTAAGGAAGTATAGTTTGGAGGATATGAATCAGTTCCTTTCGGACATTTGGTAGCACGTATGTGTTGGGCTCATGCAACATGAAATAGGGACACTGGTAGCATCTTAGGCTCATGGAGGAGGTCTTGTACCCGAGATTTCCACCCCTAAACATCTTTTATGCTTTGGGTGACTGTGGCCCAACTTTTCTATTATACCATTTTTTGCCTAAAACACATAGCTGACCCTAAGTGAGTGGCTTGGTTTGCTACAACAACCAAATGCAATCTCCAAGGACCTGCCATGTCTAGGAAACATTAGCCCATGAATTTAGGCTACTTTATTTTCCAAATTATGCAAAAAGCAAGACATCCCTCTGACCCAATTAAATCAAATCTGATCATAACTTCTTTGATTCATATCTTAGGGTTCAAAGTCTCTTCTATTGACCAAAAACAGTCACTTAGAGCTCCCCAAGTCCAATACAAAAGGCCCCAATCAAATTCAAAATCAATTAACCAAGTTCTACCCACATATCTAAAACTTCATAGCAAAAGCTCATTCTGCCAGTCAACAATCTCACAATTTCAAAGCTTGGGGGTAGAAATATGGTTACAGGGGAACCTTCCTTCTCTTCCTCACAACCTCTTTCAATTTCCTTTTCTCGCTGACTGCGGGTCAAAGTTTCAGACCTGTTGAACCACATTTTCCCTATAGAGCTGAAACTTGAGAGCAAAAACCCACTGAGCCAAGAAACATTCTCACACTTTTGAACCTTAGGGGTGGAAATATGGGTACAGGGGAACCTTTCCTCTCTTCCTCACAACCTCTCTCAATTTCCTCTTCTAGGTAACTGTGGGTCGAAGTTTCAGACCTGTTATATTTTTATACTTTTTCTGCACTTTTGTTATTAGCAATTTGATTCTCTCTTGTCAAAGCACTATTAGCCTTTTGTTCATTATACATTTGGAATTTTGGGTTTGATTCTCTACAATAAACACCTCTAAGACTTAGGCTGTTCTCACATATTTAGCCCTTGTCGCAAAACATCCCCTACAACAACTAAATCCACCCAATTATACCATGGGTCAATCACACCCATTTTTTCCCCCTTTTTTGTAAAAGAGTAAGATTAAATGGAGAAAGAAATTAGTGTTTTGGCTTAATTGAGAATAGTTGACCAAGTACCAAGGGACGGTGGCGGCGATGAACATTAGTGGCGTGAGAGAAAGAAGGGGGAGCTAGGCTTGCAAAGAGAGAAATGGTAGAGGTTTTGTTTTACTTGGGTTGGTGGAGAGAGAGAGAGAGAGAGAGAGAGAGACGCTGGTGGTTTAATTTGTAATTGTGGTTAAGTGAATTGGGCTAGTCATGTGACATGCACATGGCCTAGGACACATGTTAGTTTCCTCAGTTGCCACCTCATTTTGTTTGCAGCAAATTCTTGCTCATTAAAAAAAAAATATAACCCAAAACCCAATAAAACCCAAAGTTAGTGAAAGAGGGAGAAAAAGTGATCAGAAGAGAGAGGCTGTATAAATAAAACAGAAATACAAGCTGCTATAGTAAGTTGCATATATAAGAGCCTACTGTAGCAGTATTGTAAATTTTTTAGGATATAGAAATTCGGATAAAGCTTCATTTTAGTTTTTGTGGATTGTAATATACCATTTTGGGGGGTTTTACAAGCCTTAATACTAATGCTCTAAGAAAATGTAAGAGATGTTAAAGCGAAGTTGTCACGACGATTATAAGAGGTTATTGACCAATAATCACATGGGACACATGGCATAAAAATGCAGTAAAGGACACGTGACAGTAAATGAAGAATTTAATTAGAATTGAATTAACTGAATTCCTGTGATGTGAAATTAATCCAGATGATATGGTTAGTTTTTTTCCAATCGAGATGAATTACTTCAAATTCTTTGCTTTTCGATGTGTTGCAAGTTGTCTTAGTCATTTAGGATTTTTATTATTATTTTTGGTTGTTAACTTTGCATATTTTAAAAGTCCCATTAAGTTAGGCGTTTTTCGACTCTAGATCCTAGTCTTTACGGTCAAATAGCACTTCAAGCTAGTAACAATATCTTGAGGTAACACTAATTCATTAATAACCATCTCGAATAACTTGAAAAAGGTGATTAATAAACCAAGGTTAAGTCTTCTAAAAAAAATAATAATAAACCAAGGTTAAGATAAAAATTGGTTGTGTAAAAAAGAAACACAAATTTTGGCTAGAATTATTAAAAAATTTTATAATTAAAAAAAACATGGGTTTTTTTTTTTCTTCTAAAGAAAAATATCATTTATACCCAAAATATATATATATATATATATATATATATATATATTGCATGGATCCGGTTAATGTATGCCCTTAGGGCATATATTAATGATTTATTTTTAAAAAAAAATTATGAGAAATTGAAAAAACTATCAAAATAGTTAATCACTTTTTCATTTTTCTATAAAAAAAATTTTCTAAAATAATTTATTAATATATGTCCTTAGGACATACATTAGTAAAACCCATATTACATTGCTAGTCTTATTAATAACCAAGCCATCAACAACCATTTTTGAGAGGACTTGAGCATTTTTTTAGTGTATTTAGAATGTTCTACTTACTACCCGAACCCCTTTCCTCCCCTTCAAGCCCCTAGTTAAGGCACACCAAAAAAATTTAAAGTTAAATACATATTTGATTGGATCATGCTAACGAGTGCCCTTAGGGTAATGGTTAATAATTCATTTTAGAAAAGATTTGACATTATCTTTATGAGAAATGAAAAAAACTGTCAAAATATTAATTTTTTTTTTCATAAAAATTTTATTTAAATGGATTGTTTACCATTGTCTTAAAGACATCTATTAGCATTCCCCTATTTGATCAGACAATGTGCAATTCATTCTTTATCACATTGGATCCACCTAAACAAACAGTTATAATCATTAGCTCCTAATATCATCCACCAATTGCAACAAATACCAACTATGTAAATTTGAGGACTCCATCCCTGCATTGATGACTTTGTTTGCAACATCTACTAAAATGGCCAATTTAAAGCCTTCACTAATTAATCACCACATTCAGTGGCCTATCTCAATGCAGTAAAGGACACGTGGCGGTAAAGGTATAATTTTATTAGTTATTGCAAGGGGCAGTGGTGTTACCTTTCAGTTTTCGCTGAGCCAGGGGGCAAGAGGGCCCATGGTTCTCCTAACGTTAAAAGATTCCCCCTTCCTTTTATATAAATATATATATATATATATATATATATATATATATATATTAAATACTTAGTATTTTAACACACACACAAACACAAAGAGATGTGAGAAGATCTTAAAGACAATATTATGAATACCGATTTGGTTTGTCTAGTGGAACGGAATATTTTGATACCGGCTTATTTCAATGTATTGTTTCAAGGTGTTTCAGGATTTCTAATATATACATATAACCAAAAATTATCAATTCAAAAAAAAAAAAACTAAATATCAAATAATACAAATAATTTGTTCTTTAAGTCTTAACATTAATATAACATACCACAATTTATAAAAATTACTTATACAATAATAATTAATGAAATAATATTTTTACTAATTGCTATTATAAAGCCTAGTAAGATAATAATTTTTTTTTCTTAAAAAAAAAAGAATGTTTATTTTTTTTTTTATAAATTCAGATTTAAGTTCTTTTGTAAACAATGAATAGCTTGGGCATTTAAGATATTTCATGAAGCTTCTAGGAAGCTCACTCCCACCTACTACCCACATGCCTTGAAGAAGAGAGTTTCAAAACAGTAAGCAAACTTGAGCATCGTTCACAACTTCACATAGCTTGGGTTTTTGCTTTCTTCTCTTCTTCTCTGTTTTTTTTTTTTTTTTTTTTTTTTTTTTTTCCCTAAAAATCATTTGATACCAATTTGTTGTCTTCTTCTCTGGTTTTTTCTCCCCTAAAAAACCATTTGCTACCAATCTATGTTGTCTTCTTCTCTGATTTTTTCCCCCCAACAAATCATATGGTACCGATCTGATGTCAATCTTATGTTTGAACTTTAAAATGAGATGAAAATATTCAAAAAAAAAAAACTCAAAGTGCATTCTGGCAGAATCTTTAATTTTGGCTGGTATTGGCAGAAATTCACCAGATCGACCGAAACATCTCGAAATTGGCCGAAATTTGATCTTAGGTGGAACAATGGGTATTCTGGTTCCATATTACATACCAGTACAAGAAATTTCGTCCATTCCGGCTGGAATGGAATGGAATCCATAACGTTGCTTAAAGAAACTGACAGTGGTATATATCCTAAAAAACCTTTTTTTTTAAGAGAATTTCAACTTATGGTGTCCGTTCCTAATAATAGTTCTTTATCATCAAACCAAGACATCAATCAGTTCTTGGTGTAAGCGGAGATTGAATCACAGATCTCTTATACAATCATCAGAGACTTTGGTCGAAATTCACCAGATCGACCGAAACATCTCGAAATTGGCCGAAATTTGATCTTAGGTGGAACAATGGGTATTCTGGTTCCATATTACATACCAGTACAAGAAATTTCGTCCATTCCGGCTGGAATGGAATGGAATCCATAACATTGCTTAAAGAAATTAACAGTGGTGTATATCCTAAAAAACCTTTTTTTTTTAAGAGAATTTCAACTTATGGTGTCCGTTCCTAATAATAGTTCTTTATCATCAAACCAAGACATCAATCAGTTCTTGGTGTAAGCGGAGATTGAATCACAGATCTCTTATACAATCATCAGAGACTTTACTAATTAAGCTAATTGGAATCTACTTCCCTCTTATAATTTAAAAGTAAAAAATAAACGCAATTTTATTAATGGCTCCCCAAGATTAAAAAATAAATAAAATACTACATTTATAACATATTTAGCTTGATTACATATATATATATATATATATAAGACTTCCTATCTACACAAGTTTTAGTGTACTACGCAAAAAAAAAAAAAAAAAAGGAAATTATTATATGGTGTCGGAACACAGTAAGTTGGTGCTCCCTCTCATTTTCATGGTAAATTCTATACATATGAGAAAATGAAACATTACGTTATCATATTTTAAAAGCATCTAATAATTACTTAAGAAATATGGCATTAACAAGTTCAAATTATTTATCAAAATAAAATAATCAAGGGTGTTTAAATTTCTACTAATAAAATAAGAGAGGTCACTCTCTCCATTAAGGAAGAGAGATTTGTGGATCCCATAATCCTCTCCCTTTTTTTTTTTTCTTTTTTTTTGGCTTCTAGTAAGTGGGCCCTAACCTTTACCAATTTACCACCACAGATTTTCACTATTTTCTATTTTCTTTTATAGGTAAATACTCTAATCTCTATCATATATTCTTCTACAAATTTTTATTTTTATTTTTTTGGGTATAAATTTTTGAGTAATGGTACATCTATAAAATTTTTATAATAAATCTTAAATGGAAAAATATTATTGATAAATAAAAAAAGTGATGTTAATGATATGTTCAAATAAGAATTAGTAACAATTTTTTTTTTTTTTTTTTTTGAAGAAACAATAATACTCATTATTTAATTTGTTATGAAAACATTATGAGTAAATACTAAGATTTAAGCATTCGATACAAATAATATCATATTCCATATAGGAAATCCGTATTTACTAAACATATTTCATATGAATATTAAAAATACCTCATTCGTATACCATTAGCCAAGTCAAAGAAAGCACCCTTTTATGTGTCACGACGAAAAAAGGAAAGGAAACATATAAAAGTAATTTGTTTTTAATAGAAATGCATAAACCAAGAAAGATACATAATATTTTACATATAAATAGACATGCTACAAAGTACCCCACTAACTGTTATCCAAATTCCAATGACAGGGATTGCCATTATGACTATACACATAGGGTCTACAAGCTGATTTACAACCCAATTAATCCAATGGAACAGCATAAGTTATCATATAAAGTAGAGTACTACAATTAACACATTCTTAGACCATAAGCCAAAAGTGGGGGATAAAAAAGCAGGGAACCACTAATATTAAAGTGTTGTGATTCAAGAATGGTCATCTGGATATAGTGGAGCAGACAATTGGTGACCTTCATTGGGGAAAATCTTCATATTCTTCAAGTTCTTAGATGATTTTTTGAGAGAGGTTGAAGTCATTTCTACTGAAGAAGAAGAAGAAGAAGAAGAAGAAGGATGGTGATGGAGGCAAAGAAGAGTAGCAATGGATTTGACTATGAGTTCAAACATCATCCTTTTCACTAACTTTCTCTTTGGAGGAATTAAGCCACCTTTCTTTGGTTTGAACCATGGCTCAACTTCAGCTCCCACCATTTTTTCATCCATGTTCAGCTCCATCTCTAAAGCTTTAAGCTTATATGGGTGTGGTTTCAGAGTACTTTGAAGTGAGTTGGTAAGGGCTTTGAAGTTGTTGAAAACAAAAGGGTACCAAGAGAAGAGGAAGCTTAAGAATGAGAGCACAACAACACAAATACCCAATAAATAAGAGGTATTATGGGTTTATTGGCATTATTAAGTCACAAATCACAATCTTGTAAGTTAATGACAGCTTGCAGTTTCATAATACGTGGTTTATATGGTGGGCTCCTAATAATAGACTTTTTGAGCATAAATTAACTAGATTCTTTGACCCACTTGTTAATTCTATTCTTCTAGATCGTTGTCTACTTTTTTATGACTCATGACTCATAAGTCATAAGTACCCCTACATGTAGGAATTGAAAGATTTGGAATCCTAAAGTAGCCTATGCATCTCTAAAGTTTACATGTCCCATAGAGTGAAATTTACAGCTCTCAAAAGTTCATGAATGATATTAAAGTGCATGCTAGTGGATATTAAAGTAAGACTTTCAAGGCTAATCCAAGCTGATCCTAAATGCTATGAACTGGATTTACTGGTGCTATCAATATCATAGCATTCAGGATATTATTTATCTATCATGATCGAAGAAAATTACTATATTATAAAGTTTTCCAAGAATTTTCAAGGGTTATATATACACTATAGTTACCTTTATTTGAGATTGTAATTATTTCAATGGTTTGTTAACTATTTTGCTAAGAAATATACAAGTAATATCAATTCCTCTTCTCTTGAGGCTAAAAGGCCCAAAGCTCAGTTATAAAATACATAAATAATATCAATTAAAAAATTAAAGTGACTCATCAAATCCAATTAATTAATTCAGTACTGCAATTGAATCAAAGTCTAAATGTGAGAGAAAAAGCTACCTCAATGTAATATACTAACGTGTGTAAACAATTCAGAAAATGATGGTCAAAGAAGGACACTAGTAAACTTTGACTCAACATTATGATTAGGGACGATACTCCCATATCAAATATCATGATAAATCACTAGTTGTTTATAGACTCAATATTTTTAGCATTGACTGTATCTATTGAATGGTTAGTATGAAATATTTCAAGTTCAACTGCTCCAACCATAGCGAAATGAAACTAATGACTTTGATTTATTCACCAGTTAATGGCGATGAGTGGATTGAAAGAACAATCATTCGACTATTTTTGTTGTATAATTGAAAAATTCACTGTCTTTTTGACCGTGCAATTCCACCACTCCATTCTATGAGTAATTGAGCATTACTAAAAGGGAATTGGATAAAAAGAATGAATTAGACAAATAGAATAATTTGAGAATATTCTCTTCAAGTATATATAAAAATGCAAAATATTTTAGATTGGCGAAAATGATAGTATCTACTCCTAATAAGAATTCTTAATCATCAAACTCTTATTTGACAACAAAATTTTTTATCAATTAAGTTAATTGAAACCCACATTACAAATTAGTTAGACTATCATCAAAATGATGAAAATGCCTCATATTTGGATTTATTATTGGTAAATAGTCGAATAAATATGGATAGTTTGGAATAGTTTACCTTCAATTATTGTTTTTGGACTAATGCTTTGAAAGCATATTGATGAACCTTCTTATACGGCTTTTATTTGGGACCAAACCTCATTTCTATTAAGAAAAAAAAATCAATTATTAAAAAGATTACCATAATTTTCTCTTTCGTTCCGTATCAAGAAACCCACTTCCACACTAAACAAATATAAATTAACACATAAAAAGTCACCATTAAGGATTTTTTTGACTAAACGACTTTCTTCATGAAAGCTGTCTTATATATGGGACTAGTTGAAGAGACAAGAACAGTCATGCACGACGACCATTCAACCCAATTAAACTTTTGGGCACAGCAACATCATGTCCAACTGTTAATAACTAGATAGCACAGACAATTAACAAAAAAATCAAAAACCAAAACAGACAATTAACAAACTCAATCAAAGACAGCATGAAAAAGAATTTCAAAGTTCAAACCTGGATTTCTTAGTTTGACCAATTCCTAGCCAGGAATCTAACCCTACCTACCATGGCTCACTTCTTCTACTACTGAGGTTTTTTTATTTTATTTTATTTATTTTATTTTTTATTTTTTATTTTTTAATTTCGAACAAAGTAAATTTTCTTTCTTTTATTTTTCTCTTTACCATAGCTATATCTATGTTTGGTTGTAATTAATAGAAGGAAAGAAAAAAGAAAAGGGGAAAGGAAGGGAAATCAAAAGGAAAAAAGAAAAGAGAAAACATTTTCATTTGGTGTGTTTTGATATAGGATGGAAAGGAAGTAAGAAATGATGAATACTTTTGTTTGGTTTACATTTAGTAATTTTATGATAATAAAAAAATATATCAAAAGTCATGTCATCTCTCTCTCCCTTTTTACCTCATTTGGGTTGAAAGCAAAATCTTGAGACCCAGTAAAAAAATTTCACTCCAAATCAATTCCCTCTTCCCTTCCCTCATCCAACCAAATCAACGAAATGGTTTTTCTTCCCTTTTCTTCTTTTCTCTTTTCTCTTATTATTTTCAATCCAAATATAGCCTAAGATTATGTTTGGTTTGAAGAAAGGTAAGGGAAAAAAAGTCAAAAGAATAAGAATAAGGATATGAAAGACAAAGGGAAAAGAAAATATTCTTTAAACTAACTCTTTGTTTAGTTGCAACTAGGGGAAGAGAAAGGAAATGACAAGGAAAGAAAAAATAAAATATTTCTCTCATGTATAATAGGAAACTAACACTTTGTTTGATTTGAAAGGGGAAAAAAAAAAATCAAATCCTTTCTGCTGTTTGGATAGAACAATAGAAAAAGAAATGAACAAAATTTGTTAAGAAATCTAACTATCACATTGGTCCACATTTTTTCCTTCCCTTTGAATCATTTTCTCTTCTCTTCCTTCAAACCAAACATAGAGTAAGAAACAAAGAGAAAAGCAATGAAAAATTTTCCTTCGTTTGATTTGTAAGGAAAAGAAAATGATTAAAAAAAAAAAGTTATGGTCTTTTACATTTACGGGCAAAATTGTGAAAAGTGAGAAGCCTTAAAAAGTGAGTAAAAATTGTAAGTTGAGAAGCCTTAAAAATCAAATGGTGAAAAGTGATATTCGAAAAAAAAAATGGTAAAAAGTGAAAACTAAAATATTTTCCCTCTTATTACTTTCTCTTATCTCGAAGTAAAAATTAAATAATAAAAAATTATTTTATTATATATCCAGTAAATGGAGTGGTGGGCTCTGGACACATTTAATTTTTGTCAGAATGAATACAAACAAGTGCACGTGAGAAAGACGAAAAGTTGTATATTTGAATTTGACCGAGATGTCCTTATCCCAGAATGGGCCCCCGGCATTGCGGCTTTTGTCAACCAACTTTATCAGTTTATCTAATCTAGTTAAGAATCTAGACCTGAAAATGTTGGAGTAGCTATTTTTCTGTTTATGGTGGTCTGAAAATAACATGGTCTTGACACTGACACGTTTACTAGTTCTTTTTTAATGTTCAAAGTAATAATTTTCCTGTTGAGTTCTTTTCAGTCTATGTTGTGAATATTTTAAGATTAACCAATCATAGCACAAGCACAGGAAGGTTAAGGGCCACGAAAGAATCCACTTATTAGATGGAAGATTTTTTTTTTTTTTTTTTTTCTTCAAAATTATGAATAAAAACATTAAAATTTTGATGTTAATTATAAATATTAAAGTATGGACCTAAATATTTTGATCTTGTGAGTTTCATTCTAGACATTCCTCTTTACTTTTTCGTTCTTGCAAATCACTTATAGCTTGATTGCTATCCACAACGTCACGCTGTTGATCAAAACTGCACCAGATTACGATTAGGGAAGAAAAAAAATAGTGTATTCCGTATATTTTTCAAACATATATATATATATATATATTGTTGGAGTGTGTATTTCAAAATTCAAACACCGATAATTGGTTGTGTTGTTTAAACAACACAACACATATTTCCACAATACATTTTCACTCACACGTATGTTCATAACACTTAAACAACGTTACTAGAACAACATTACCAAACGAGCCTTAAGCCTTGTGTCCCATATTGGTTAGGAGTGAACCTTGTTATGTGTTTTTAAGCCTTTTCACATCTTATGTTATAACTTGAAAATAATGAGCTAGGTGTTGGTCTTGGGCTTGGGCTCAGTTTTGTTCATATATCTCTTGGGCTATATCCTTTTTCATTTTCTTTTCCATCTAGCCCAATTCAATTCAATTCAACTCGTTAGGCATTAACCAAGCAGCCCGTTGGGGGCATTTAATGGGTTGCCCGTTGGGCATGCACAGTGACCGTTGTAGTAGCCTATATGTCCTCTGTTTCTTTGCTATAAAACCCTTTGTTTTTACTCTTTTCTCTTCAGTTTTTCCAGTTACACATAGCCGCCTGTCTCCCTCTATTATGCTCTATTTTTTGCTCATCTCCATTGAAAATTTAGCATCGATTTTTTGGTTTTAAGGAAAGGCAAATAAGGTTGTTTTTGGTTATTTTTCTTGGGTGTGCGTCCAACTTGAAAAAACTGTTATAGTCTAATCTTGGGGGGGGGGTGTTCGGCCAAGAGAACTATTTTCACCGAATTCTACTCTGGGTGGCATAAATCAACCTTTAAGGACAACGCAATTTGCATTATTCTATAGTTTGTGAGATCTTTTTAACTCTATCTATTTATTTTTGTCATTGCTAATTTTTAGGGTTTATATTGTTGAATCAAAACTTGTTTTTCATATCTATATTTTCCAACAATCTTAAAATTTGAATTTTGTTTTTCAAAGATGAAGAAACAAGTTGTTGATTCTCTTAAGGTCATTTTGGAAATTTTAAAGCTTGAGGCTTTTGATGGAAATAATTTTAAATGTTGGAATTGCCTATCTTGGAATTTACCGAAATTGACTGGGTTTTTTAATAGCCTAAACCCGAAGATGATCCTAAAAATATAGTAAAGTGGGAAAGAACAAATAAATTATGTGTTCATACTATTAAATGTGGTTTATCTAAAAAGCTGTTTGATAATTATTGTCATTTTACTTATGCTAAAGATTTAAAGAATGAACTTAATGGTCATTATGAGTTTGAGGATGAGGGTACTAAAAATTTTGCTACGGTTAAATTTATGTATTTTCAAATGATTGAGGAAAAAAGTGTTTCTAGTTAAATTGAAAATTTTCGAAAATTAGTATCCAACCTAACTAGACAACTCAAGCGTGGCGCTCAAACCCAAAGATTTACTGCACTAGGCCCAGTAGTTTGGGGCCAGATTTTTGAACCCAAGAGATTGTGCCGTTTTGATCATATAGGTCACCCAACCATATACTGTGGAGGGTAGAAACATTTATAGGCATTACTGACTGATCCACACAAAAGCCCAATCAGAGGTTTCTTCAAATTAAAAAGGACAACACCAATCAGAGGTGGTACTTCTGTGTGACACGATATATTTTTGTGACTTTGTTTATTGTCCGGACCGAGGACCATCCTAGCATTCTTGACACTTCTATTTCTCAAGATGTATTGAATTTATGAATAAAAAATCGCAATCTTCCCAAGGGAAAGAAGTTAAGGATATTCAATCCCATATAAGAAACTTTTTATCTTGTCTTTTAGCAAATAATTAATTAAATCAGCAAAAAAATACTAGATGCCAAAGCCAAACTCATGGACTTTTTTATTTATTTAATTATTATAGTTATTTGTGCTATCATGTTATTACTTGTCTACTCCAACTAATAATTTGGCTAATTGTCAAAATTGAATCTTTTGACATGATAGAAAATGGAAATTGCTTCGTTCTAAAATGAAGATAATTACAAAGTTTTCCATAAGGTTTATTAGAACCTATACTTTGGTTTTTAATCTTAAAATACACTAGTTTGCCTAAGGTTAATTTGTTTCCTTTTCTTCTCAAAAAAGAAAAGAAAAAAAGGTTGTTTCCTTTAAACATTAATTAATGATTTCTTTATTGTACTTAATTTGAAAGTCATAAAAATTATTTAAAAAAAAAAACTATTTAGGAAATTGGGCTGCTGCTAATGTACGTAACCGTACTATTCCTAATTGCGAGTTTGTCATATCATGCTAGTCCCGCCCACTCTTTAATCGATTGCATTTTGTCAATTTTACATGCAACTTGATCCCCCCTCGATTTTACATGTTATAATGTCAAGATATTTGTATGTTAGTTCATAACATTATTTAGCTTATTATTATGTGAACCGTATTTGTGTGTTAGTTCATAACCATTGTGAATTAAAAATAAAAATGTAATTTTCTGTTGGAGAAACCTGGTACGTACTTGGATATCCTGGAAAGGGCCATGCAATAGATTTCAAAACAACATTAAAGTTGCAGATTTTTTTTTTTTATCTCGAGAACGTCTTGATCTTCATCAATGACCACTAGGATCCCAATAGAGTGGACTCTCCTTATCAACAAATTCTAGCTGCTGTGTCGCTTAGAGGAAGAGAAAATTTTCTTCTCTTCCTTGAAGTAGGCGTGTAAATAATGCAATAGTGATCAGTTTTTTTATTTTTTATTTTTATTATTATTATTTTAATAACTAAAACTCATTTCTTTTATACGTCTAACATATAATGAATCAACTCATGGGCCAATCCAAACAGGCTTTAGTCATGTCATGTGGCTTGCAGCGGGATTAATGGGAAAATAAAAACTTTAGCTCCAATGAGCCTTGGGCCTCCTATCAACCCATGACAAGATCAAAGTAATCATTAACAAAAATTTATTCTACTAAAAAATTATGGTTGCACTCTAGATTTTATTAAATCAAGTATTTATCACAAGACCCTATTATATTATAGCATTTGGCCCCTCCATGAAACCATTCATAGCTAGTGAAACATAGTCAATGATTACTTTCACTTTGTAAATCGTTACATCTTCATTTCTTGAGTCTCCAATTTAAAATTTTGATTATTCTTACATTTGTGAAATCTAATTTCACAAAATGCTAGGAGGTTTGATTTTTAATGAGATCTTGGTTAAGCTTTGATCAATCTTGGTCAAATCAAGTCAACGTTGGTAAAAAAGTCTCGGGACACGGTTTTATCAAGAAAACATGGGTTTGGAGGTTTCTTTGGGGCTTTGAAGTGGTTGGACCTTAGGTCATTCTTGATTGGACTGAGTTGATTGTAGCTAAAGTTAGTTCAACAATCACCCAAGCTAGGGTTTAGTGCTTCTAATCATTAATCAGGGTTTCATTCCATCTAATTGTCCTAAATTGATGCCACTGACCCCATTTACAATGATTTTGAGGGAATAACATCGGTCATAGTTATCTTATCAGAGTCAAATTGAGTCTTTTGCTTGAAAGTCGAGGACGAAAAAAATACAATGAAAACTTTATCTATTTCAAATATGTGTTAATTTTTTTAATGAAAAATTTGTTATTATAAAAATCAAAAATATTTTATATATAATTTTTTTATTTAAGCAAGTGAAATTGTTATTTTTAAGAATTTAACAATTAGGGGAGATCTTGTCATTTTTTATAATCGTTACGGAGAGAAATTTTGGGCAAAGGAAAATGATATTACTTATGAGATTATTAAATTTATAAATAATTATTTTGTGCTAAATTTGATAGTTACAACGGAAATGGGTGTTTTGAACCATGAATGTCTCTGTTGGAAGTACTAGGAAATACCAATTAAGGTAAAAGGCTCTTGGGAAATTTATATCTAATTGAATTGTTAAGAGAGATTCACAAAGAGTATATTTATATAATGGGTAAATTGTATAATTAGTCCCTATCCTTTACCTCATATATCAATTTGATCTCTAAACTTTCAATTATGTCAATTTGGTCCCTAACTTATTAAGTATTGTGTCAATTCAGTCTCTACCGTTATTATTTGGATGAAAAAAATCTGATGTGTAAAGTGAAATAATAAAAAATAAGTTTCCATGACACATCAACTAACAACTGTACCGTCATATTAGATTAAAAAAATAAAACCAAATTAAAATGTTCACTGAGTTACATCTCCCTAAATGGTTCTAAAATTTGATAAATCCCTAAAAGTTTCACCCTTTTGTTAGTCCACATCTTCATCTCCTCCTCATTCTAAATATGCAACTAGGTGAGAAGGTGACTGAATGCTAAATATGCAACTAAAGTGTTTTCCATTTACAAACAGAAACTCTACTGGTAGTTGGGGAAAACAAAAAGGAAAATTAGAAATTTGAATTCATGGGCACCTATTATTAAGATTGCTTCCTATCCAAAATACTTTTTGATATTTCTTGGCTTCTTACTTTTTGTTTTTCCCCTTGGTGCCCACTATTTTCATATTGCCTTCCTTGATATCATCCCCTAATTTGAATGCTTAATATGCAACTATAGTGTTTTCCATTGACAAACAAAATCAGATCTACTGGTGATTGGGAAAACAATAAAGATGATTAGAACATGCTTACACTTAGTTTTCTTACACTTACCACTTCAATTTATTCCTCACCAAGTGAATTATCAACTAATGTTAAGTCAACTCCCACAAGTACAGCCACCAAACCCACAAGAAAAGCCATAAACAAATTGAAAAAAACCCAAACTTCAAATGAAAATCCATTTTTTCAAAACGTCCAAACTCAAATCCATCCACCGTACCGGAGTCCTTGCCACCAAAGTCACCATCTACAACTTCATATCTTGACTCATGTGAGCATGAGGATGAGATGAGGAAGAAGAGATGGAGACGTGGACTAACAAGAGAGAAACTTTTAGGGATTTAAGTGACTCAAGTGTGACCATTTTATTTATTTATTTATTCTGAAGTCTAATGTAGTACCATTAGCAGTTGATGTGGCATGAAAAATTATTTTTTATTATTTTATTTGACACATCAGATTTTTCCATCTAAGAATAACAATAGGAATTAAATTAACACGGCACTGAAAAGGTTAGAGACAAAATTGAAATATAGTGTAAAGGGTAAGGACTAATTATGTAATTTACCCTTATAGAATTATATAGGATATTTTAAGAAATGATTGGATATAACTTGAGTCAATCATCAAGCCATATTATGTCTACTTATGAGATACTGTTTTATGATGTTATTGGTGTTTTAGCCACAAACAAATATAGAAGAATAATGGCTCTATTACAATCTAGTATTAATTATAATTTTTATTTTTATTTTTAAATAGTAATTATTACAATGTATCTTGTAAATTTAATTATACCATATTTATATAGTAAAATTTATAATATTCTAACTTTTTAATTAATGTTCATCACTTAAATTCCAGTTTTCACAAGTCCATGTGAACAAGTTTTATTCCATCCCATAAGAAAATGACTAAGGGTGGGTACGTTTCTATTAATAAAATAGGGGAGAGAGAGAGAGAGAGAGAGAGAGAGACTTCAGTCTACAGGCCCAGACCCCTTTTTTTTGTTGTTGTTGTTGTTGGGGGGGTTGTGTGGGGTTGTGGGTGGGGTGTTTGCTTTAATTGGGTCCATAAGTAACCTTTGTCTGCTGCTTACTTGCACTGATTTTCAGCTTATATTCTTATAAAAAATAATATCCTTGACCAAAAGTACACTTGGATTTGTATTTAAAATTGTGTGGTGTCTCTAATCTCTATGTGATCATATCATTGTAATCATGATTGTTAAATTTTAATCTCTATCATGTTCCACATGTATGGTACAAACTAAAAACACCTAGTTTGTGTACCATTAGCTAAGTAAAATAAAATTAAAAGGCAAGAGCACTTTGTTTTGTGGGTTTCACGACTTAAAAAAAGAGCATAATAAAAACTTGTTAAAAAAAAAAAAAAACTTTTTAAGGACGAAATTCTCAAACCAAGAAAGATAATTTATATTTTTAATTTTTTTACATGGTAAATAAATGGACATTCTGTCCAATGACAGGGACTGCCATTATGATTATACATGGTACACGAGAGTTCCACACGCTGAAATTCAAACGAATAGCAAAAGTTATCATATGATGAAGTACTACAATTAAGACTAATCTTCTAGACCATAGCCAAAGGGGAAAGGAAAACAAATAGGAACCAGTAACAGAGGTTTGGTTGATTACATTTTGCGTTGTGATTCAATAATGATCATCTGGATATGGTCGAGAAGACAATTGATGACCTTCATGGGGAAGAATCTTCATATTCTTCACCTTCTTAGGTGATCTTTTGAGGTTTTCAGAAAGATGGTGATGGGCGCAAACAAGGGTAGCTATGGATTTGACTATGTCATCAAACATCATCCTCTTCACCGATTTTCTCTTTGGAGGAATTATGCCACCTTTCTTATCCATGCTCAGCTCTATCTTCTCTCTAGCTAGAGCCTAGCTTGTGGAGTGGTTTAAGTTGGTAAGGAATAAGGACTTTTGAAGAAGTTGTTGAAAACCAAGTAGCTAACTGAAGAAGAAGAAGAGCTTGAGAGCACGATTGTACAAGATGACAAGACCCAATAAATAAGAGTAAATGGTACAATGGGCGTGCATTGCTTTGCTTCACAATCTCAAAAGCGGTCTAATAGACAGCTAGAGTCCTCATCATACGTGGAGTGGGTCCTAGAAAAGACATTTAGTGAGCTCAAAGCTTGGTCATACTTCCATGTTGCTGCCAAATGTCAATTCTCTTCCTTTTATTATTGGAATAGTTCTAATGCCGCAACTCACCCATATGAGAAATTGTGGTTGGTGGAAGAGGGGTGTCCTTACATGGACTCATTATCATCTCTTCACTAACCACAACTCGTTACATCAGCAAATTGTGGCACAAGTTGTGCCACAAATTGTAGCAAAACTTGTTTATACTCATAACCAATACCCCTAGCTAGGCCCCTAGATGTAGGAAGATTTGAATTCTAAATTTGCTTTTTACACCTTTAAATTGTCATTGCCATAAAAGTGTGAAATTTCCAGCTCTCAAATGGAGATTGATATAAAAAGGCATGCCGAGGGTAGATATGAAGATAAAACTTTCAAGCTGATCCTCTAACTTAAATGGATACTAATTTATCTATCACATAGGTAATATTACTACGAGTTATACACCATATTAACCTTTATATTGCACTAGAAATATTGGGATTTGAAGATGTATCTACTTTTGGACACGTGTTTGAATTTTAACGTGTCCAATACATTGATGCACTTGACATATGCTTAATTCATCTTCTTTTTTTTTTTTTTTTTGATAACATAATTCATCCTTGGTTTGCAATAAAACTTAGTCAAGATTTCATACCAAGCCCATTCAAGTAACATCAATTACCCTTTTCCATTTGCTAATGAAATTAATTTGAAGTTATAATTTCATTTCAATGTTTGTTTCAATTTTTTAATAATTGGAATCAACTTATTCATATCAGATTAATTACATGAGATTAGTAAATCTCTTTGTTTAAATCTTCAAAAAAAAAAAAAAACCATCTAGTTTCCTCCATAAATTAAAAAAAATAGGATTATTAGTTCATACCATTTCAATTCAAAACAATACTTTAGAATTTTTTTAATTATTTTTATAAATTAAAAGGAAAAAAAAAAAAACAACTTTAAACAGTTGTGTAACAATTTCGTATAGGGTCAAGACTCAAGAGACAGAAATCTTTTTTTTTTTTTTTTTTTTTTGAGAAAAAAGACAGATATCAACTTGAAATGACCGAAACATATGTTAAAATGGAAACCGACCAAATTTCGAAATATGAAACATAGGAATAGGACTTAAGTGTATCCATTTAGTAGTTAATAAGAAACGTTTTGTACTACTCCAACCATAACAAAACGAAATTATTAACTTTAGTTTATTCATCAAAGGCAATGAGTGGATTAAAAGACAAAAATTATTCGACTAATTTAGTTGCATTATTGAATACTTCACTATCATTTTGACCATCCACGTCTTCATGAGCTGCAATGGTCGTTTGGCGACTCTCTCTTCTTCTTCTTTTTTTACTAAAATGTGCAATTCCACCTCTCCACTCTTTAAAAGCAACTAATAGAGAAACTAAAAAAGAATATTTGGAGAATATTCCTTTCAGGAAAAAGTAATTTTAAAGGAAAATATTGATAGTAAACTAATTTAGGCCTAGAGAACCTTATCCAAAAGAACTTGTGAACTAGAAAAGCCTAATGGATTAGTAAACACAAATCAATGAAATTTAATGGTTTGTGTTAGCCAACTAAAATTATTGTAGTGAGAAATCAAAGAAATCTAAATGGCATGTGTCAGCCTGTTATTGTCTAATGATGTAGGTGGCGAACAAGTAATCTCTTACCAAAGAAGGAAAGGATATACTAATGGCAAGAATGATGATTCAAAGAATATGTATGGCTTTAAGCAGTTGAAGGAGAACACAAACAGCCAAACTATCACACTAGAACAGTGGAAATGCCCCATAATTTGGATTTGATTTGTGGACCATGGTCTTAGTTTGTTTGTTTCTTTTATTTATTTTATGCTAAGTGAGTGTGAGGTAGAACTAAACCCACATACAAAATCACAAAGAACATCCCGCCTTCAATTATTGCTTTTGCCCTAGCTACTGTTTTAAAATAAATGACTAACCCTTATACCAACATTGAGTTATTCACATATCTTATTTTCCTCCTTTGATGAGTCCAATCTCTCTTTAAAAAAGAAAAAAGAAAAAACCTATCAGCTATTCCTATTAGATAAGTAGATAATCATAACTACTCTATCATTCCAAATCAGTAAAAGAAAGAGGAAAAACATTAAGAAGATTCTTGGGTAAACAATTTTCTTCATGAAATCTGTCTTCTATATCATAGGTAAGCTGGAGAGATAAGAATTTTCATGCAACCCAGCAAATCAGTTGGCTCAAGCAGCTATGTCCAACTGTAAATAACTAGATAGTATATGACCACCCAACTTTACATGGGAGGCATGGACAAAGACAACATGAAAAAGATGTTCAAACTTTTTTTTTTTTTTTTTTTTTGGGTAAACAAAGATGTTCAAACTTCAAACATAGGCCCCTGGTCTTCTTAGTATGACCAATCTCTGTCCAGAATTTAGCCCTACCTACCGTGCCTTACTTCTTCTACCTTCTACGTTCTATTTTTTATTTTTTAAAGTAAATTACTAAATTCTCCTTTTCAAGTAGCTAGAGTGGTGGTCAAATTTCATTTTTGTCATGATTTTATACAAGATGTCTGTTTGGGTAAAGACAAAATACCTTTTGTTTTTGTTCTTTTATCTCATTTTTTCTTCTTCAAACAATCTATCTATTCTTTTAGAAATCAATTAGTTTTTGGTTTTTTTTTTTTCAACATTTAATATTAAGCTACAAAAAAACTATCAAATAATCTCATATCATTTATAAAGTAAGGTTCAAGTTGGCCACACATCAAAGCTTTCAACATTTTATTTTTTTCATTATAATAAAATATGAGTAAGGTAAATGTGTGCAATTATGACATATATTAATCATTCATTTTTAAAAAAAAAAATTTTAAAAATTGAAAAAATTGCCAAAAAAGTCAATTACTTTTTTCATTTTTCTATAAAAAATTTAATGCCCCAAGAGCTTTAGTGCACTTGAGATAAACAAAATTTGACTGAAACATAATTTTTGAGGAAAAATTATTAGATCCATCAGGAAGATTGTTGAAATAATCAACTTAATCATTCTAAGTTTCTAACCAATAAAACGTTATTATTTATATAAATATGATATTATCTAGTGATATTTTTATTTTTTATTTTTATATTAATTAAAAATATGCTTCACACATTTACATAATTTTTTTTTTTTTTGGGAGGACTAGTCCTCCTAGACTTTTTTTTTGTTGAGAAGTTAGTCCTCCTAGACTTAATAATTTAGCCCAGGATGGAATTCTTATTTTGACTCTAGAAAACCCACGTGAGATAAACAAATTGTCATGTCAGATGTCACGGCTCGAATTTTTATTTTGATGCACTGCTATTTTGTAGCTAACCGTCAAAAGGACTTTTGGAACGATTAAGACTTGCCACGTGTATAGTGAGCCAGTTGTTGTGGGCCCCGAGATGGCGGCTTTGTCTACAGTCTCAGACTAAAGTAGTCTGGAGATCAGATAAAATGTTGGACTTAGTTGAATTTGGTAGCTGGTTACTCCAAGAAATATGAAGTTTTTCCAGCTATATATGGTCCTGAGTCTTGATACTGACTGAAGTGAACTGCTTCTCTTTTTCTTCGCAGTAATGACATTGTACACGCAATACTTTCCATCTCATTCTTCTTTTAAAGTTTAAACTCTAATGTTTTCCTGCTAAGCTCTTTTCATCTATTTCATAAATATTTTTTAATTGGCAAATCATAGCACAAGAATACAGGGCCACAAAGGTTAATAATTGTGAAATCATACTCAGCAATTGACTCATTTCGATCCAACTAATCAATTGATGGCACACACATATATGTAAGAATAATTACTCTGTTATGGTGGGTTGAGTTTGTAACCATTGAGATAAAGTTGAATATTTCCCTCAAGAAAAAAAAAAGAAGAAGATAAAGTTGAATATTTTAACGGACTGTGTTAGATTCTTTTGCTAATGAGAAATAATAAAATCAAGAGAGTTATTATTCATGAGGAATTTTTTTTTTTTTGGCATTTTAAAAAGACTATTGGAGCTGTATTTTAAGGATTTACATTTACTCCATAAAATAGAGAGAAATTTGGTTTTTGCTCATCTTGGAGATGCTCTCAGACAACTATATTTAGATTTTAGGCATTAAAAAAAAAATATCTTATCTTTTTGTTTGATAATTTAAAACCTCACTATTCTAGAAATTACAAGTTCGAAAAAAAATTTTCTTGTGATGGATTTTTTTTTTCTTGGTTAGGAAATGTACCATTCAGTGGACTTCATATTGAGCTAAATAACTCAAAGACCTATACTAGGCCTAGTATTTTGGGGCCAGATTTTTTAACTCAAGGGACAGTTATGCCATTTTGATCATATAGGTCGCCCACCTTAGAGCATTTCCATCAGGAAATTCTATCTCATTCCATTTTACCATCTCAAAAAGTTACTTTATCAATTATACCATACCATTTTACAATACACCCAACATCCCAATTTTTATTTTACAAAACAACACATTAAAATAATATATCTACACAATAAAATAATATATTTCAAAACATAAATAAAAGCTAGAAATGAGACAGAGAGAGACAGAGATTGAGACGTGAGACAGAGAGTGGGAGGAGAGAGGAATGAATAAAAAAATATTATTTCCTTTTACAATTGTGCTACAGTACCATCACAAATTTGTGATAGTACTGTAGCACAATTCTAAATTTTTTTAGGATACCAGACCAATACAAGGCCAAATGCTGGGGCCTTTTAGTATTTTAATGCTAAAATTTGCTTACAAATGCCATTTACAAGGCCAATTGTGAATTCTCTTATAGAAACATTTATAGCCATTCCAGCCCATATGCAAGCATAATATGCAAAGAATTTTTTATGGCTTTTAAAGTGATTGTTATTGTTGCTCATATTGGCAATTTTGATAGTTACAATAGGTAAGTGAAGATTTGAACTATAGATGTTTCATCGGAAACACTAGGTGATACTAATTATGTAATAAGACTTTTGGCAAATTTATATCTAATTGAAAGTTAAACAAGCTTCACAAAGAGTATAAATATAATTATATAGGATATTATAAGGAATTTGATTGGATATGACGTGAATCAACCATCAAATTATGCTACATCTACTTGTGAGAAACATATTTATGATGTTATTCTTATGTTAGTACCAAACAAATATATAAGAATATTTACTCTATTATAACTTCTTGTATTCCTTATAATATTTATTTTTATTTCCAAATAATAATTATCATTATGTATCCCAAGTGTTGTAAATTTGTATAATAAAATTTATAATATTCTAACACCACTTTTTAATTAATGTTCATTGCTTACAGTTTCAGTTTTCACTAGTCCATGCGAACAAAGTTTTATTCCTTCCCAAAAGAAAATAACGAAAGGTGGGTAAATTTCTACTAACGGAATTAGTTAATTAGATTAGTCTCTCTGTTGAGAGAGAGAGAGAGAGAGCCCCCATAATCCATATTTTTAGGGGGCAGGAGGTCTGCTCTTTAAGTGGGCCATAACCTTTAACTGCTTACTTGCACAGATTTTATTAATCTTTAAGCAAATACTCTACTTTTCAGCTTATATTCTACTAAAAAATAATATCCTTGACCAAAAGTGCACTATTGGATTTCTATTTTAAATTTTATGGTGTCTCTATGTTTATGGATAAATCTATTGTGATCCTATCACCATAGTCATGATTGTCAAATTTTAATATCTCTCTCTCTCTCTCTCTCTCTCTCTCTATATATATATATATATATAAGGATTTTTTTTTTTTTTTATGAATATAATAAATGGTTGTGATTTAGGCATTTGAGACAAACGATATCATGTTTCACATGTATAGTAAAAACTAGAAACACCTCATTTGGGTACCGTTAGCCAAGTAAAAGAAAATTAAAAAGCAAGAGCACTTTGTATGTTTCATGACTTAAAATAGAAAAAAGGCAACCAAAAAAAAAACACATAATAAAAACCTGCAAAAAAAGAAAAAGAAAAAAAAGGCACATACGGACCAAAAAGGACAAAATGCACAAGCCAAAAAGGATAATAATAATTTTCACATAGTAAATTAATGGACATGCTAAAAAGCAACCCACAAAATGGAGATGCTGTCCAATCATATACATGGTACACGGATGTTCCACGCGCTGAAATCCAACGGAACAGATGAAGTTATATCATACGAAGTACTACTATATATATTATTAACACAGCCAAAAGGGGAAGGACAACAAAAAGGAACCGCTAATAGAGGTTAGGCTGATTACATATTGCTTTGTGAATTCACTAATGATCATCTGGATATATTGTAGCAGACAATTGATGACCTTCATGGGAGAAAATCTTCACATTCTTAGGTGATCTTTTGAGCTTTTGAGAAGTCATTTCTACTTCAGAAGAAGAAGGATGGTGATGGGGGCAAAGAAGAGTAGCAATGGATTTGACTATGAGTTCAAACATCACCCTCTTCACTAATTTTCTCTTTGGAGGAACTATGCCACCTTTCTTTGCCATGCTCAGCTCTATCTTCTCTCAAAAGCCTAGCTTGTAGAACTAAGGAGGACTAAAGGACTTTTTGAGTTTTGAGTTTTGAATTTTGAAGAAGTTGTTGAAAGCCAAGTAGGAGTAGCTAAGTGAAGGGGTTGAGAGTGTAGAGCACAATTGGATTGCAAAAGACCCAATAAATAAGAGGTATCGTGGCATGGGGTCTATTTGCTTCACAATCTTAATTAAAAGCAGTCTAATGGACAGCTAGGAGTCTCAATATCAAGCATTGTTTTCCCTGCATGTGGGTCCTAAAAAGAAAAGACTTTTTAAAGTTTGAACATAAAATGATAATCTAGATTCTCTGACTCACTTGCTATTTCTCCGACCCACTTGCTATTTCTTTCAATGTGGCAGCCAAATGCCAATTCTCTTCTTAATAATGTCATATGGTCATTGGCTCTGGTCATACTCAAAATAAGTATACCCCCCACGCCACATGGGAGTGGACTCGGAAGTTAATGTTTGGAATCCTAAAGTAGCCCTTACCTCTTTAAATTTTCCATACTGATATTTTCAGCTCTCAGAAGGTCAAGATTTTTTAACAAAGGCGTGCCTGAAGAGGATAGATAATCCTAATTTTTATATGACGTGCGTATCAAATTAGATAAATGTTATATCCATAACATTTTTACAACAGTTTCACAACAAATTTAAAATAATAGGTTATTACTGGTAAGTAAAAATGTAATTTTAATAGTGAGTTTAAATTAGAATATAACAACCTATCAACTAAAATTTGTTAGGAAAGTGTTTGACATAAACTTCTTACCATAAAATTAGTGCATTATTAAATTTTCCTAGAATTTTCCATTATCTTTATTTGTGACTGTAATTATTTCAATGGTATTTTAACTATGTTTCTAATAAAACATATTTATTCTTCCAAATATCAAAAACGTATGTAAGATTTCACGTTAAATTTTTACAAGTAATATCAATTTCCGTTTATAAAAAATTAAAAAAAAAAGTAATATCAATTTCCTTTCCCGTAGGCCTAAAAGGCCCAAAAATAAATAAATAATATCAATTCCAAAATTAAGTTTAATCAAATCCAATTCATTCCAATTAGTTTAGTACCGCAAAACATAGTCTTAAAGACTTAAAGAGAAAGCTACCTTCAATATCAACAAATCCGCATAAAAAAAAAATTAGAATTTGTAGACTTCAACATTCTCATCATTGGAAGCATTTTCTCAAAAATTAAAATAAAATCTCAACGGAAGCAATACTCCCATCTAATATCGTGATAAACCGTTTGCTGTTTCATAGAACTAATACTTAAGAATCAAAGTATAAAAAATAAATAAATAAAAAGGTGCGATTCATAGTAATGACCTTAGTAAAAGATTAGTTTATCTCAAAGTTATAATTCCATTTCATTGATTATTTCGTTTTATTTACTGAAACAAAAATAATTTTGTATCAGATTATCCTCGTCTATTATATTAGATTAATATTTCTCTTTATTTATAAGCTTGAAAGAAAAATATACTTGTTAACAAAATTGGTTAATAGTTCATACTTCATACCATTTCAATTTTTTTTTGAAGAGCATACCATTTCAATTTAAAACCATACATTAGAAATCGTTACTATCATCATTAGTAATTTCAGTATGGGTTGTTTTTACAAGCCTAAAATTTAAGTTTAAGCTTTGAAACTTCAAAAAGTAGTGAAATAATCTCATATTGGGGTCAGGAGACAGATATCAAACTGAAACAAACCAAAATTTAGAAATATAAAGCATAGGGATGTTAATTAACATTTAACTATTCCATTTAGTGATTAATAAGAAATATTTTGAATTCTCTTCAATCATAACGAAAAAAATTAACTTTGGTACATTCGTCAATGGCGATGAGTGGATTGAAAGACAACAATTATCCGACTATTTTTTTAGTTGCATAATTGAAAACTTCACCATCATTTTTGACTGTCCACATCGTCATGAGCTGCAATGGCTGTTTGGATACTCTCTTTTGACAATAATACGTGCAATTCCACCTCTCCACTTCTTTAAAAGCATTTACAAAAGCAACTTATAGAGCATTTTAGAAAGCATAATTCAAGAATATTCTCTTCGGGTAAATGTAATTTTTAAAGAAATATGTTGATAGCAAACTAATTGTGACCAAGAAAAACTTATCCAACAAAAATATTGTGACCTACAACTACAAAAAAGAAGGTAATGGATTAGCACAACATAAATAAATGAGCTGCATACTATAACACCAACTAAACTATTCTAGTGAGAAATCAAAGAAATTTAACGGTTTGTGTTAGCATGTAGTGTCAATGATGTAGTAGGTAGCAAGCTCGTTATACCAAAGAAAGAAATGACATGATATTGACAAGGATGATAGCGATGATGATTCCAAGATGTTTAAGTAGCTGAAAAATGAGGAAATATACCATACATGCGATGCATGTATCTCCCCTCTCACATAAAGTGTGTGAGGTCTACCTCTATGTAAAAAGGAAGAAATATACACCGATGCATATATAATATATTTTCTCCTAAAAATGAATGTAAACAGTCAAACTATCACAACAAGAACATTGGGAATATGCCTCATGTGGATTATTTTGTGGTCCATGGTCTTAATTTTTGTAGAAATGCCCCACCATACAAGATCACAAAGAGAGATTCGGATGCAAACTAGCCTAGAGACCATTGGCATGGTTTTAATTTGTTTAGACTTTAGATTGTTTGGAACAACCAACCTTCAATTATTGCTTTTGGCCTACTGTTTTCAAATATATGGTAAACCATATTTTAAACCATTAGTAATTGGAACTAGTCTCTTATTCTCCTTCTCTTTGAACCACATCTCATAATATATATAAAGCCTATTAGCAATTAGATGACCATATCTCTTTTGTTCCAAATCAGCAAACTCACTAGTCACTTGCACGCTAATAAAGTGTAAGTAAGAAAAAGGTTAACAATTAGTATAAAGTTTCTTGGATGAAATTTTCTTCATGAAAGCTGTCTTCTATATGTGGCAATTAAGCTGAAGCGACAAGGATTGTTAGTGCTTTACCATCCAACCCAACTAATCTTTGGCCCCAGTAGCTAGCCATCATGTCCAACTGTAAATAACTAGGTAGTATGGCCAATTAACCAACTTTACGTGGGTATAGACTAACAAAAAAAAATCTAGTACCAAAAATAGATTAACAATTTTTGCCAAAATTTTCCTACGTAGCTTATTGTGAGTGAGTGATGTAGGAAAAAATGGTAAGCCTGTTTAAAAATTAGTAATAAAAGGGGCAGGCAATTAATTAATCATAGTCTACTGCATAAAAGAATTATGACAAAAATTATGAATTTGTATGTAGTACAATAAAAATTCAAAGATTAAAGACAACACGGATAAGAGAGTCTATTTTAAGCGGAGTGGTGGGCCATCTATTTTTAAAGAACATGAGAAACAAGTTCAAACATAGGCCTTGGCCTTCTTAGTATGACCAATTACTAGCCATGATCTAGCCCTACCTACTATTGTTGTGCTTCTTATATTATAGCACTTATATCATTGTATGTATAATAAAAAAGTGTTAAAAAAACTATACATTTAAGTTCAAAAATTACATCTTTCTTAAAAAAACAAAATTCAAAAATTATTCACATCATTTGATCTATAAATGTTTATATTTACATTATTATTACAATAATTGTGTAAATATACACAATTACTATTTATATGTAAATCCATTTTTTTAATAATTCTTTACTTATTTTCTTAAAAGAAAAAAGATGATTTGAGAGAAAAAAAAAGATAAATAAATAATATTTTAATAAAATGTAGTGTAAAATAAATAATTTAATATAAGCATTTTTGAAAAATAATTGTATAAAAAGAAAATAGACCCCTGTACAAAAGTAGAGAAAATTATACTATTTTAATTTAGTCTTTGAAAAATTATATTATTAAATTAGAGTGATGGCCCATCTATCCCTTTTGTTCATATTGGGAATTCCACGTGAGAGACACGAAAAAGGAACTGAAACGTGAGGCTCCAAATTTTATGAAATATTTTTTTGGTATGAATTTTCTAGAAGGCCGTAAAAGGACTTCGTGGAACTATCAAGGATTGCCACGTTGAACTGAGCCAGTTGTATTGTAGTCCGTAGGATTGCGGCTGGTGTTCGAGTCAAGAGTCAAGACTGTAATATAAGAATCTAGATTCTAAACTAAATGTCGGTTTGCAGTTAAAGTTTGGTAGCTGGTTTACTCTAAGAAGTGTACTTTATCCACTTGTGGTGTGGACTGAAAATAACAATTATGGGCCCACTCCTTTATCCACTAGTTCTCTTTTCTCCCTGTATATTATATATTTTAAGGAAAGACAAAATACTTGTATTGTATGTAAACAATTCTTTATGCCAAACAACGGATTTAAAGAAGCATAATGTAAGTACTTTCAAAATTAGTTTGTATATGTGAATAAAAATAAGCCCTTAATGAGTTTTTACTTGACAACTTTGTATTTATTGTAGAGGTGTCTAACCACGTATTAATTTGTTCTAAACAACTCACTGTTCATCTAATTCTAAAGTATATTATAACCCACCTATTAGTATTTGTATTCTAGACTCAATTTGTTTCGGCATAAATATTTTATAGTTGAAGAATTCCTAAGAGCAAAGATTAGATCTACGCTATTAAAGCTAATCGAAGATGCATCATATTTACTTAGCTATCACAATTAATTGCCTAAATATGAAGGCTGTAGCAAAAATAAATGGAAAAACATTTGTTTAGACAAATAGAACAGGAAGAAAATAGAAATATCTATGATGAAACATCTAATATACAATTTTAAGAAGTTATAGTAATATTGTAGTAATTCCTCAAAAGAGAAAAAGATTGTTGCATTTGTGTGCATGTGTGTGTATATATAATATATAATGGCAAAGCATGTGTGTGTATATATATAATCCCCTTTTCTTTTGAGATGTTTGTGTGCATGTGTGTGTATATATTTCCAACCATCTCAAAAGAAAAGGGGATAAAAAAAAAAAATAATGGTTTCATATTCCTTATACTTTTCAAACATTTTCCAATATTGCTTCAAAAGGAAATGTTGTTAGAAACAAAATTGTTACGTGTATGATATCCTTGCAATACAACTATGTCTAGAATTTTTTTTTGTTTGATAATTTAAAAACTCATTGTTTAAGAAATTTCAAATCTTTGGCCAAAACAATTAAATTTTTTTTTTTTGTTTTTGGTCCTGGAAAATAATCTTACTTTCTTTTCTTGGGCCGTGAAATGTAAGTAGGCTCTTGTGCTGGGCAACTCAAGCATGGCGGTCTAACACAAAGATGTTGTACACTAGGCCCAGTACTTTGGGGCCAAATTTTTGGACCCAAGCAACGGTTGTGCCAGTCCGATCTGCACAAAAATCCTATCAGAATTCAGGGCAAAAATGGCCCATTAGCATTAATTTTTGAAATATTTAGTAACAGAGCACTGTTTCGGAAATAATTAGGGAAATACCACTTTTTCTGAAAACGCCGCTATAGGGCCCGAAAACGTCACTATAGGGCTTAAAAAACGCCACTATAGGGCCCCTTGAACCTGTTATGGGGACTTATAAAAAAAATTTTGCAGGAAAACGCCGCTATAGGGCCCAAAAACGTCACTATAGGGCTTAAAAACGCCACTATAGGGCCCCTTGAAACTGTTATGGGACTTACAAAAAAATTTTGCAGGAAAACGCCGCTATAGGGCCCAAAAACGTCACTATAGGGCTTAAAAACGCCACTATAGGGCCCCTTGAACCTGTTATGGGACTTATAAAATTTTTTTTCAGAAAACGCCGCTATAGGCCCGAAAAAGTGGTAGATTGCTATATAGTTCGGAAACAGTGTTTCTGAGCAAATTATTTCCAAAATTGATGGTAATGGGCCATTTTTGCCAGAATTCAGAGGGGTACTCCTGTTTGAAGTTTGAACTGATAGTGTTTTTATGTTACTCTTTCTTTTTCTTTTCTTAAAAATCCTAATAAGTGAAATTTGAGGGTATCCAATCCCATAAAAAATAAACAATGCTCTAATTTGATATTTTCAACCACCAATAAAACTGTCATGTGCAATGCACATAATTCACTATATATATAGAATTTAATATATATATATATATATATATATATTAAACGATCCTTTTTTCTTTTCTTTTTTTGGCTAAACAACAACTTTATCATTCAACAAGCAAAACAATGGCTATTAGCCTTACAAGCATCTGCAATTACTATAGGAAGATTATACATATTGAAACAAAATGCTCTACAAAATCTAATTGCATACTTTGCAACCACATGGACTGCAGTATTGCAACATCTCCTAACCCAACTAAAATAACATTTCAAAAAGAATTTACGAAGATCAAGTATATTACTAATAATAGTAGCAATGGACCAATCAGGCTACAATTCAAATGTGGTTAGGGGATTAAAATAGGACTTGACATCTCCTTCAATGATGATATGCTGCCATTTTTCCCTTTGCGCTAGCTGGATTGCCCAATATACAACTACTGCTTCAGCTTGCATTGGTGAGCACTAAGGGTGGCAATTTTTATCCATATCTATAAACCCACCCATTACCCACCTTATTTGGGTCATATTGGGTTAAATGGGTGGGTTACTAATTAAATGGGTTGGGTTGGTAATGGATAATTAATTTATATATAAACGGGTCATAAATGGATAAATGGCTAATTATACATCCAACCCATTTATGACCCAACCCGCCCATTTGCCACCCCTAGTGAGCACCATTCATGCCTTTTAGCCCAAACTTTAAGCACCTCTCCATTTTTATTTCTTGCCATCACCGCCAAAGTTGTGGCATTTTCAGACACAGCAGCATCCACATTAAGTTTAACCCATCCATCAATCCTCTGGAGCTTCCCAACCATCTATGCTCTTGTCCTTGGATACATTCTTTTCCTTTGATAAGGTCTTAGCATATTCCAATGTTCTCTTCTTTATAAGTTGGGAGGCCTCCATAATGTCAATGTGGCCAGCATTGTGCAATAGTTGATTCCTCATGAACCAAATTGCTTCTAAAGTGATCATCATTCTTAATGAGTTTAATTCATTATCCTCTTTATTCCTTGTTGTTACCACCCCCAAAAAGTTGTTAGGACTAACTATGAATTGGACAATATCCTCATTAGTGGAGATCGGTATGGAATCAGATCTCAATCCATCACAGCTAGCAAACCAAAGTGCCCTGGCAACATTGCACTTAAAAAATAGATGGTAGCAATTTTCTATATTTTCACCACATAACACGCAGTTAGGATCCCCTTCACCAATTCTCAGCACAATATTTTCTTCAGTGGGGTGAGCATTTTGTCCTATCCTCCACAATAGCATTTTTGTTCTTTTTGGAGCTTTCAGCCTCCACAACTTCTACCAAGGCACATTATATGGAGCATTGCTTGGAGATTGATCATAGGAGGCTTGATAGGTTGACTTAACAGAGAAATCGCCCTTTTGGTCTAGAACCCAAATAAGCTTTTCTGGTCTTGGGCTCAATGGGATTTGGATTTGGATAATTGCTCAAACTGAGGTTGGGTCAAACAACTCTTGGAGGAGGTTGATTTTCCAACTACGACAACCTGCATCAATTAATTGTGATACCATCAAAGGGTTTTGGATGATGCTTTCATCTTTTGGTTTAGGTTTGAACCCTTGAACCCAAGGAATCCATGGATCTATTCAAGCATCCACAGATGTACCATCTCCTATCAAATAACAAGCCCCTTTTGTTATAAGCTTTTTAGCCCTTTCTATTGCTTTCCACATTGGTGAAGCTCTCATGGGAGGATTTTTTCGAAACCAATCATTTCTAACTTTGTACTTCGCCCTGAGTATTCTCATACATAAGCTATCTGTCTTCAAAGCTATCATCCAAGCAAGTTTAGCCAATAGGGCTTGCTTCACAGCTTTGGCTTTTTTGAAACCCAACCCTCCTTGGCACTTTGGTTGGCACAACTTATCCCAAGCCCTCCAAGCTACAAATCTCCCTTCAGACATTTTTGGCCTCTACCAAAATCTTCTGGTTGCTGCATCCAACTTATCACAAAATCTTATCAGGTATATTGAAAGCAGACACGGAGTAAGTGGGGATGGCCTGAGCCACAGACTTGATAAGAGTGCTTCTTCCTACCCAAGATAAACATTTACTACGCCATCCCATCAGCCTTGCTTCAAGTCTGTCCTGTAGAAATTAGAAGTCCTTTGAAGGTGCCTTAGATAGAAACAATGGGGCACCTAAATATATAGAGTCTTTCTTGATTCCTTTCATTTGAAGAATTTGTTTAATTTCTTTGCACTTTTGTTTCTGACAATGTTTGGAGAAATACACACCAGATTTACTTCTATTTAAGCTTTGGCTTGACCAACTACAATATGTTTCAAGGCACTGATTTATGGTAGCAGCTTCTCTCCTACAAGCCTTAGAAAACAATACAATGTCATCAGCATACATCACACGCATAATGGCAGGCCCTTCAACACTTGCTTTCACACCACTAATATTATGGTGCCTAAACTCTTTCTCCAATAGCCTTGAGAGAATCTCTTAGCCCGATATAAAGATATATAGGGATAAATGATCCCCTTGTCTCAACCCTCTTTTCAGCTTAAAATTTTCTGACTTGCCACCATTTATCAACACCTCAAAAGGTACTGATGTGATGCATTCCATGATCCAATTGATAAACACCTCATTAAAACCAAACTTGATCAACACAACTTAATGAAACTCCAATTAACTCTGTCATAGGCTTTTTGAAGATCTAGCTTAATAGCCATTAAACCCTCTTTCATTTTCCTTGCTTTAAAACTATGTAACATCTCTTGTACAATAACCTGGTTCTTAGCAATCCATCTGTTGTGAATAAAGGCTGACTGACAAAGGGATATAAGTTTATGCAGAATAGTCCTCAACTTAGACTCTACCAATTTAGAAATAATTTTGTAAACAACATTACATAAACTGGTAGATCTATAATTATTTAAAGAGTAAAGGTTATTAGTTTTGGGTATAAGGACAATTAACAAGCTATTTACCTCACTTGGTAGCCTGCCAACTTCAAAAAATGAGGTCACTGCATTTATCACCGTTTCTCCCACTATTGGCCAATATTCTTTGTAAAATAGCACAGGAAAACCATCGGGTCCAGGAGCTTTGAGGTCACTCATTTGAAACAAAGTATTCTTGATGTCTTCTGGAGAGGGTATGTTACATAACAATTCGTTCTCCACATCCAAGATGCAAGGGTTGACAAGATCATCCAATTGCTAAGGAGTTTCAACCTCTTCTTCACTAAATAATATCTTGAAATTTTCTAGAAAAACATTCCTTATTTCCTTAGGTTCTATGACCCAATCTCCAGAATTATTCTTGATTGCCTCTATAGTGTTTCTTCTTCTGCGAATAATTGTTGATAAGTGGAAGAACTTGGAGTTCTTATCCCCTTCTTTCAACCACAATTCTCTAGATTTTTGCCTCCAAAGCACCTCACTTCTATAAAGCCATTCATTTAGCTCATTTTGTAGACCTGTCTCCAATCTATTATTCTCTTTAGAGCTTGTATTTCCTTGAATTTCTTTGAATTTTTGCATCAATAAGCTTATCTGCATTTGTATGTTGCCAAAAATTTCCTCGTTCCACTTATGGAGTGCTTCTTTGGTAGCATCTTGTTTTTTGCAAAGTCTACTTAGCTGTGAACCCCACACTTCTATATTCCAAGCTTGTTCAATCACTTCTTGGCACCTCTCATCCCGAATCCAAGCAGCTTCAAAGCAAAAAGGATAGGGGTTGAAGCAATCATTGGGATTTGTGTCTAAAAGGATAGGCAGGTGATTTGAGTTTAAAGCCCCTAAGTGTTGAACAAATGCATTCGGGAAGACTAGTCTCCAAGATATGCTAGCTAATCCCCTATCTAATCTTTCCTTAATAGCAGCATTTCCCCATCTTCCTTTAGCCCACATAAACTTATTTCCTATACCCTAGATTGATTGCTCCAAGATCAAACAACAGCTCCTTTGAGTCAATTCACTTCCATTTAAAGTCAAATATGCAACACATATCATTTATATATTTATAAATATTATGTCTTACATCTAAATAGAAATAAAAAATCATTCTAAAAAAATTATAAAATGAATCAAAGGATTCAATGAGAAAGGATTTCATCTTTTTATAATAATAATAATAATTGTGGGGCCAGAGAATTCGCGGCCCAGGCCCACTCTACATTAGGGCCCAAGGCCCAAGCCGAGGAGAGCCATTGCCGAGGACGCATAATGAAATCCGAAAAGGAGCATAAGGATATTGCCGAGGACGACCTCATGCTCAGCTCCTCACGAAATGCCTGAAGGAAGGGGCAAACTCAGTGTAGGGGCAGGGCAAGAGAAAAAGCTGCCAACATCATTATACAAAACCCTGTATCTGACAAGCCCATACTCTAAACAATGCCCTTTAACTTTCCCAACGACCCCTAACCACTCTAGGTATGGGTTGACAGGACAGGTCTGCACCCTAGAAAGTAAAACTTACACGTGGACTCTAAAGGGGGAAACGAACACTAGTATAAAAGGGAAAACCCCTCGGAAGAAAGGAGAGCCTTGCAAAAGGGAGAAAAGGAAGGATACAAGGCTCCTCAGACGCCGTCCGAGGACTTAAGTCCTACAACCCGTACTAATGGAGGGCTTAGCTAGTCAAGCCAAGCCCGCCCATATAAGAGCTTCCATAGAAGCCACGATTAAACCGCCCACCTGTGCCCAAGGTCATGCATTTCAATCCCACTCTCTACAAATTATATTGTTGGGGCCCTTTGCATACGAGCCCAACGTCATTCATGGGTCGTTACAAATCGTGTCCCTACAATAATAATAATAAGAATTTTTTTGAGAGAGTTTCAACCTATAGCGTCCGCTCCTGATGATTGCTCTTTATCATCAGACCAAGACACCAATCAGTTTTTGGTATAGGCGGAGATTGAACCCCATATCTCTTATACAACTATCAGAGACTTTACCAATTAAGCTAACTGAAACTCACAATAATAATAAGATTTAAATATATCGTGTAAGCTCCATTTTTTTTAATATCATGTGTCACAAATTGGATAGGAATGAAATTGTAACTCAACTACTATTTCATTATTTCTTAATGTTTCATTTTCAACCTATATTTTAAAATTCAAATATTTACTTTCCAATTGATATTTTTAGAATTTAATGAAAATATTCAAGATTTAATTCTCAAATTATCACCCAAAAAAAAAAAAAAAAAGAAACCTCGACTTTCCCGACCATTGAATTATAAAAATAAATACATAAATAAAAGAAGAGTATATAGATTTTATTTAAAACATGATTTAGAAATCAGAAATCCGACAAGAAGTAACATAGTCATAGACACACAAACCAAAGCCTTCCTCTTCCTCTTCCTGTTCTCTGCCTCCTGAGGAACTCCGAGAAGAAATTAAAGCCCGCAAAAGGATTACAGAGACGACGAAGATGAAACTGACATGGAAGAACAACAACAACAAAAGCAGCAAGAAGCGCCCTGTGCCCACCACATCAAATTTACGAAACCTCCCTTTCGATTTTGATCAACAACAAAACCAAGACCAACCTAGTCCCACTACTACTAGTACCAATACCAATCCACAGTTGAATGAGGAATTGGCTTCTCTCGATTCCTCTGACTCATCTAACACCAAGCAACTTGCCCTGTCCTTTCAAGCACAAGGAGATAAGCTAGCCGAGGTATCTACTAGCTACTCTCTAACCCCACAAAATTTCTTTTACTTTTGCAGTATTTGATATGTGATAATCTGTTAATTGAGTAAGGGGATAGCTACCCAGTTACCCAATTGGACCAAATTGGAGAAAAATAATAGAAAGCTCCAATCTTGATAAAAAGATTAATTAAAAGAAAAATGGGTTTACTCCAACTAGGAGAGAAATTTAGTTTGCCTTTTCAGCTCATGGGTGGTCATGAAGTTTGATGGTTTTTGTGTCCATGAGTGTAAGTGTTAGAAATATGTGTTTAAATGAGTAAATTTACTGTATCCCAATAGTTTAAGCTTTTGGGATAATTGGTAATTTAACAGTAAGAATCTGCATAATTCTTAATTCTATAACTGTCATGTTGCTGCTGTTGTGTAATGACATTTCATTGTTCAGACTCTTTTGTGATTTGCTCATATTAAGAGAACAATATGTGTTTGTGGTAGTCAAAATATTATTATTATTATTATTTTATATATAAGTAATGTGTATTAGTAATTTTGGTAATTTGCCAATGAAGTCTTAATGCAACATATGTATATTAGGTTTCCATAAGGAGAGTATATAGAAGTGGCAGTAGGCAGTAGCTTGAAGTTTCAGTAGAACTTCAAAAGATTTTTGAGAAAAAGTTGTGAGGATAGTTAAGGTTTCTGAGCTTTGTTTTGGTTAATCTTCTATCGTAAAATTATTCATTCTTACTCCTATGAAACTTCCCAAATGCTCATGTTTCTCCCTGCAACATACTCTGTTCTGGATATGAAACTTACCTTATGTAGTTGACTCCCCTTGGAAGGAAACAATACAGGTCAGGCAGAGAGGGATCGTCTGCTTGTTCATGAATGGCTTTCCATTGATAAACACTGATTATCTCAGTGATTTCTAGATATAGATCGTCTAATCTTTGAAATTATGTGTATTGAAATATGAAAAAAACAATATCTTAAAATACCTTTCTGTTATGTATTGGTGAAGAAATGTATGATATAAAACTAATTTAGGCAGATTTGTTGGAAGTTTTGACTGGTGTCTTTGCGTCAAATATCAAACTGGTGAAAATTGATAAGGACTTCTTCTAGAGGCAACTTCCAACTCATGATTCTCAAATTACCCACCAAGGGATAACCTTAATAAGTTAAATCTTTAAGAGTTTTTCATCTCCAGGCCTCAACCATTCTTTGAATCAGTAGGCATTACCCGTTTTTAACTAATCAAGGAATCTACTTTTCATTTTTTAACCCCAAACACAAGTCATGAGAGTTGACCATTGATTAAGTAGCTTAGACCAAGTTCCTTGGTTGCAAAGTGATCCCATCTCCACTTAAAACACCATAAAATAAAATAAAAAGAAGTGGGAAGTGTTGATTATCTTAAAGGCTTGGGCTCTCTATTGGTAGTTTTAAGCATGTGATTTTGAAATTGTCTATAAGACAGTAGTCTTCCGTTGTCTTTGTTGAATTTTTTGTATTTCCTACACTGGTGGTTGTAATGTGAGGGGGATACTTTAGTACACAGCCTATGTACTTTATTTCTTCCATCCTTGTTTATTATTATTTATCTGAAAAAAGGGGGGAAAAATAAAATTTTCATTGAAATTGAAATTGAAATAAGATGGTTCATCCACTTTATCACGAGGTCCCTCCTACAATAGTTTAGTTTCCATCGATTCAGCTTTTGAATTTATTGCCTTTTGTATGCCAAGAGCCTTGTATCTCAATTTCCACTTCCTGGTGTTTCCAATGGAGACATCCAGCGTTCAAATCCCCCTCCTCCAACTATTAAATTATGAAAAAAAATTTATTGCCTTTTGGATGCTATTTACAAAAACTCCCCCCCTTTATTTCTTTCCAACGCAATGAATATTTTATAAAAATTATTTCATTGAAAGAACAAAGAGTTCTTTCCAGCAACAATGTATCATATGATATCTAGATTGCTTATAGTTTAACATCAAACAACATTCTAGATAGGGTTGTTTGGCAAAATAGGATTTCATGTGGGCATCTTTAGATTGGTTGGATAGACATGGTTTTTAACGAGGACTCTTATAAAGAATTCACTACTGAAAGCTTAGTTTGACCTTACAGAATTGGGGAAGCTTGACTTAAGTTGAAGTTAAGTTCTTTGAGATTGGATTTGATATTTGGAATTTATATACTTGTATCTATGGCTGAGTCATTAACCCTTAGGTGCAAACAAAATTTCAATCCTTTGTTCTATTTGGATTTGTCAAGGCTGAGTTGCAGTTGTTCTGCAATTATGCTGGCATAGTGCTGCTAACCATGCATGCCTTCAGTTGCAGATACTTATTTTGTTGAAATGGTTCATTGAAAGTTTGCCCTGTATTTTCTTAATAAATTCCGCTTGCATTTTCTGAAATGTACTCTTCACAGCTGTTGATCAATTTTCCCCTTTTTAACTATAATACAAAGCCTTAATTATGACTTCTCCTGTGTCACTGGATAATGGATTTTTTTTCTTAGTGTTGGAAAGATATCCTGGCTAAAATATGTTTTTCCACTGAATTACTTTTCTTCACTGTAGTTCACATAAGCACTTAAAGGTAGTAGTTTTGTTCAACTGTTGCTGTTTATTTATGTCCTACTACATGATTTGATGGCTTAAATCTCGTCACATGTCTTTTTTTTTTTAATTATAGGATGGAAAATACAGGGAAGCACTGGGAAAATGGGAGGCAGCTCTTACTTTGATACCAGAAAATGCAGTACTACACGAACAAAAGGCCCAAGTTTTACTTGAAATTGGAGATTCATGGAATGCTTTGAAGGCAGCCACTCGTGAGGCTCAGTTCTTGTTCCATTTTATTTTCATTTTCTCGATAGATATGCTGAGGCTGTGAGGCATTCATAATTGCAAGAGCGTTTGAATATGAATGACAGCACTACATTTTTCTTATGCCAATCATTGAACTGGGTTTTGATTTATAATTCCTTTTGAAATTTTGAAATGTCTTATTTTCTGCAATTCATATGATGCAGTTCATTACAATTTTGTCTCCGCTCTACACTTTCTATGCTTAAGCAAGTCTTTTTCAATCACTCTTTTTCCCTTTGGGGTTCTAGAACTGTTTATTATTAAATTGAGAGAGCCTTCACATACTTATGTAAAATTTCTATCTTGCAGGAGCTGCTGAATTGGAGCCATCATGGGCTGAGGTATGTCATATATTTATGCTTCCAGTTTTATTGCTCACCATGTATTAACTTGTTTGCAAATCTTAAGCTATGATGCTTCATTCTCCATTTTGAAAATAATGAAGAAGAAAGCTCCTTTTTTGATTTGTTTATTAAATATCTAACTGGTGCTAATAGTTAAATACTTTAGCAGTTGACACTGGGGTTACATATAGTTCCAACTAAGCTTATATACATGAATCTAGGGTTCATAATTGATATTAGATTGATAAAAGCTAAAAGGTTTGCTTCAAATTTCCATGAAGGTAGTAAAAAAATCTGCTGCTCATAATTTTTGACATCATTTTTAATGCTTGCAATCAGATATTCCTTATGAGGCACATTATCTCCCTTGTGTTAGTGATAGGACTCCTCATTTAAAAAAAAAAAAAAAAAGTTGCTTCTACTGTTCCCAAATAGAAGAATCTTACTTAACAAACTTTTCATTAGGCAAGTATGTAGACTTCAAAGGAAAATTTTCAGAACTAAATCTAGTTTGGAACTAGAATTTGTAGCACTAAGGTTATTATTTGTAAACTTAAAATTTCCTTTTAAATTGTTTTCAAGCTTCTACTGAAAATGCTCCAGAGAAAGATGAACGTCAGAAAATGATTCATGCTACCAACTCTAATTAATTGGATTTAAGGTTTGTTGAGGTAAATGAATTTATGCAAGTATCTCATCCCTTATTACTGCTTAATTTAAAGCTTCAGTGAGTAGTATTCAAGCACATATTGTGGATAATGGAGTAGTTGTCATATTTAGATATGAAATTTATATATAGTTATGCCATTTGTGGATAATTGAGTAGAAGTTGTGTGAATTTTAAATCGTTTTGCCATTTACATGAATAGGCACCTTTCCTTAGTGAAGTTAGAGTTCACAAACTGCAATAAGATATCTAACCTCAAGGTGTTACGCTGGATTTTTGGTTTCCTATTGTTTGACTTGTACTTTTGTTAAAGCAAGTCAATAGTCGTTGATGTATACTATAGTTGACACACATGGTATATAAAAATTTATATAAAAGCTGGTTGTCACTTCCAGGCTGCCATGCGTACAATGAAAAGTCTTAGCTGATGCTGTATCAGATGTACTTTAGCACTTTTTCATTATGAACTACATTTTATCACAGTTCACAGAATATTAAGAACCTTGTCCATTCATGATTAGAGTAGGAAGTCAATGTTTGTTTCTTACTAAAATCGTATCTTTTCAGGCATGGATCACTCTTGGCAGAGCACAGTTGAACTTTGGGGAGCCTGATAGTGCTATTGAAAGCTTTGATAAAGCATTAGCCATCAAGGTAATTTCTGAACTTTCTTCCTTTTGTTCTTGGGATCATGTTTTGCCAAAGCTATTGAGCTGAAATATGGGTCCTGGCACGGGGAATTTGATGCTTGTAACCCCTACTGGAAGATAGCTACAACCAGGAGTGGCTAGCTTGAAATTAACATGATTACATAGTTTTGAAACATTAATTTTTAGATTAATTTGCGTGTTTCTAGGGAGCAAAAACCTAAAAGGAACTCATGGTCAGTAAAAAGGAACTTAAAAGGAGGAAACATTTAAACAGGCAGAAACAAGATGGAACTGGAAGTTCTAATTTTTCAACATTTATTGGTGTGATATATTGAATGCCTGGCTGCACTATTATCACGTTTTTCTTCACTTTACCTAGAGTAAGATATACCTCTTTTTATGTTTTAGTTATTAAAGTTTACCTGCATATGCAGCCTGATTCTGAGGAGGCTCAAGACGATAGGCATACTGCATCACATCTTATAAAAAGGCGAAAACAGCTTCATTCAGCAGGCTTGAGTGCTAGTCAAAATCGTTATGCGGTTAGTGATGATAAGACAAAAAGCTCCTGAGTTCATATGATAGGAAAACAAAATGTTTCTTTGAGCCGACCAGGATATTTAATTGGCTAGGCAGTACAGGGTTGCATGTGAATTAAGCTTCTACTTGTTCATGAGAGAGGTATATTTTTGGGATGAAGGCATACTATAACTTTTTCCATCTGCCAGGAAAGATGAAAACTAGGGAGTCAGAACTCAGGACATGCTCATTCCTAAAACTGACACGTTTCTTTTGTAAATTATGATGAGCTAAGTGCTAACCTATATTAAACAAGATGGGGAAAGTGATATCTATGAGCCTGTTAAACTAGTTTTTTATTTTTGGTTTAATATACCCCGGATTATTTCTCAGTATGAAATTGGTGGTTTGTATAATAGAAAGTGTTTCACATTTTTCAGAGAAATCCAGAATCTATTTCCAGTCCCTGGTGTTTTTTCTTTTATTTTTTTAAGTGCACAATACATTCTTTTTGTTGGGGGTAGTTTTGAATTTAATTCCTCAGGTTTAACAATTTTGATTTTAGTCCTCAGTTTTCAACTCCGTTTTATTTAATAGGTCTCAATTTATTATTTAATTTAAATAATTTTTAATTTTTATAGAATAGGTCTTATTTTGACGCAAATAATGTAATGTAAGAAAAAGATTGTTCATTGAAAGCTCAGTTCCCTATCGTTTTGGGAGGCCTGTTTTGTCCCTAGACAAGTCAATATATTAGTCCACATTGTAGCTGTTTGGGCCTCTGGGTTTTCCACTTAGGGCCCACTCCCATCTCTTTTCATCCAGATTGGAATCTTTTTTACTCTGAGATGGACTGGACCTTTTGTTTTGTATCTCTTTCTGTTTAATAATATTGTCTCATTTGAAAATAATAATAAGAGAAAGTGTACGTGTAGTTTGTTAGTTCTTACTTATTAGATATTATAGCTTTGATAAATTCTCTTTTTATGATCTGGTCAATTAATTGATTTGTTAACCAAAGAAAAAATATTTTCTATTTGCAAAGATTCGATGAAGATGATGATAAATGTAACTTTTCTTTGGGGTCAAGTAGTAAAATTATCTTCAATGCTTGATCAATCATGAGGGTTTTTTATTTTATTTTATTTTATTTTTTAAATAATTATCTTTATTTGTTGACATTTGAGAAGGCAAGGTTAAAGTATGGATTCTAATTAAAAAAAAAAAATAATGATGTAAATAAACTATTAGTATAAAGAGTTGTCAATGGCCTGGAAAAATAAAAAATTACGCAGGCAGATTCCCAACCCATAAATACAAGCCCACCCACCTCGCCCTTGCCATCTCTTTATATAAATCACTAGCAGTCTAGCACTGCTTGTGCTAAATACTAATACTGTGATACTGCTTCAATACTAAATCATAATTTTTTTTTATATAAATTATTTATAGAATTTCAATCGATGGAACTCTTATTCCAACGACAAGAGACCTTGATTGAATTAACTAAAATTCACTGTAATTAATTATATTTAAGATTTTACTTTATAAATAGAGAGTGTTGTCATTTAAAAATTTAAAGGAAATTATATTAACTAAAATCATGAAATGGATCAAATAGAGATGCTCAATGTGTTGGTTTGGATGATTTGAGACATTAAGAGTAATAAAAGCCAATCAAAAAGTTTAGGAACGCATCTAGTTTCACAACCACTTTCACACCCAACCAATATGTTGTGATTGGTATATAATAAGTTAAGTATCAATGATGGACCTATGTGAAAGTGATGTTGCTCCTATCATAAGTTAACAACTCAACAAGGTACCATTGCGCACACTTCGTGTGACGATCACTTTACAAGTATAAGTGTTTATGGAGTGTAAGGGGGCAAGGGTTGGAGTTCAAATTTTTAGGAATGAGTTTTACACACATATACACTTAGATTAGGTTAGAGTAAAATTTTTATGTTATAAAAAAAAGAAAAAAAAAAAGAAAAGAAAAGAAAAGAAAAAACAACAACAACAACAACTCAACAAGGTGAAATTGGGTCAAATTAAGTGTCTTTGTAAGATTGTTGAATTCAAAATATCATAATGCTTAATAGTAAATTAATTGAATTTACGAAGTAAAATAGTAGTTAAAATATCAATATCACTAGTTTAAGCAAATCAGTGTCTATTTATTTATAAGAAAATATATTGAGTTATTTTAATTTATTATAAATTAACTAAATACAATTTAGAGATTAATGTCCTCATATGGTTCAACCAACTTCATCCATGTGTCCACCGGAAATTTCCTACAAATTCTTGTTAGGACTTCAAATTTGTAAGAGTTAAATAAGATCACCTTTAATTAGGAGTTTTTTCTTTTCTTTTCTCTTTGTTAAGATCCTTAACATTTTGGAACATCACTTAACCTAAGATTTTAAGTTAATAAATTTATCTAACAATGTTATATCAACCATTCAGCATTGGTTCTTATTATATAAATAAGTGGAATTTACTATTTAGCTAACCAAAATACTCAAACGGGTCATACCTGAATATCACTTATCAAGTATCAACTATTCTATACTTGAATTGGAATGATGGTAGAGAATTGCAATGAAGATGGGAGATTATTAAAGTCGACAAGAATAGAAAGTATAGCTGTAGTTTGTTAAATATAATAGCATTGATGGATTCTCTTGTTATGATGTAGTCAATTATTTGGTTGGTTAACCGAAGAAAAACTATTCACTTTGCAAAGATTCGATAAAGATAATGACACTAATAAAATAAAATTGTCTTAAAGGTTTAACCGATCACAAGTATTTTTTTTTTTAATATTTTATATTTTTAAACTGTCTTAGCTTGGTGAGAACTAGAAGGCAAGGTTAAAGTATGGAATGGGTTTGAGGTAATAAGGGAATCGATAAAATATTAAAATTGATATACAATTTAGATCTCATATAAGGATTACTAATCCTGGTAATGTGACATTGAGAATACTGACTCCTTCATTGCCTAAAATTAGATATTGCTTAACCTGTTTGGAAAAAAAAAAATTTATATTACTCAACCAAGTGATAAAAAAATATTCATACAATAGTATATATGAGATAAAAAAAAAAAAAAAAATTGGCTGCATTGTATCAACTGTCAACTGAATCCAAGGACGGAACCAAAACTTGGAGTTAGGGGGGCAACTCTATTGTTGCCCTCTAGCTTTGTTGTTTCTTAGCCATTGAGTGTTTTATTTATTTATGGGTAAAATTGATTGATTGAGCTTTATTTTTTTTAGCTTTGTTATTGTCAATTTTTGTTGTTGGACTAATTGTTTTGGGCTTGTATATTTTGTTTTAGATTTTAGATGTATAAATTTTTTATAGTATTAAAAAAGAGGAAAAATGTTAGAGTTACAAATTTTTTTACTAGTTATTGATATTGTGGGGCCCAATAATTTGTGGCCTTAGCCCATTTACTCATTGGGGCCTAAAGCCCGAGCCGAGAAGGGTTAAAGCCCAGGATCGGTAATACAAGTACAAAATAGCCTTGTGACGCAGCCGAGGACAATTCGGTCCTCGGCAGGTCCGAGATCTCACAGGAAGGAAGGACAAAAAACGATCTAGCCACAGCTTAGGAAAAGATCTAAAATATCTATGTCATTTAGAAAAGAGTACGCTGGGAAATATAACGACTAGGGAAAGCTGCCCTTATTGCCATTCAATGCTCTGCACCTGACAGAGCCATATTCTCCAGCTTTTACAACCACCCCCAACCACTTTGGGTATGGGCTGATTGGACAAGTATCAGTCTTGAAAAATCGAACCCCACACGTGGACGTTGGATAAGGAAGGCATGCTAGTATAAAAGGAAAAAGAAGCAATTCGGGGAGAGGGGCTGGGAAAAATGGCCAAAAATCAGAGCCTCCCAGCCCGCCTCCAGGAGAAAGACTCCAGGGGCGAAGATGACTTAACCGTGTATGAACACTATGAAAACCCACCGTCTGGTGACTGAGGCCTAGCCTTTCAAACCCACGCTCTACAAATGATATTGTTTGGGCCTTTTTACGATCGATCCCAACATTGTTGCGGTTCGTTGCGAATCGTGTCCTTACAATTGGCGCCGTCTGTGGGGAAGGCTTGTGTGTTGGCATAGGCGGTAGGTCGAGAGAGTTCCTTTGTCGTTTCTAACAGCTGGTTATAGAGTTCTAGCGTAAAGTTCCGCTAGGGACTATGATTCTTGACTAGGGGTTACGCTTGGTAGCGTCAATCGCATGGATGGTTCTAGGGGCTTGGCTGAGGAGCTAATTCCCCTAAAGCCATGGTCCCACGCCAAAAAACTGAGTTTTGGACAGAACCAATGTATTGTATGGTCCTCGGACTTAAACCTATGGGGAAACCAACTACTTGGATGAGAAAACTGAGTTTTGGACAGAACCAAGGTATTGTATGATCCTCGGACTCAAACCTATGGGGAAACCAACTATTTAGATGAGAAAACTGAGTTTTGGACAGAACCAAGGTATTGTATGGTCCTCGGACTCAAACCTATGGGGAAACCAACTACTTGGATGAGAAAACTGAGTTTTGGACAGAATCAAGGTTTATGGTCTTCGGACTCAAACCTATGGGGAAACCAATTACTTGGATGAGAAAACTGAGTTTTGGACAGAACCAAGGTATTGTATGGTCCTCGACTCAAACCTATGGGGAAACCAACTACTTGGATGAGAAAACTGAGTTTGGACAGAACCAAGGTATTGTATGGTCCTCGGACTCAAACCTATGGGGAAACCAACTACTTGGATGAGAAAACTGAGTTTTGGACAGAACCAAGGTATTGTATGGTCCTCGGACTCAAACCTATGGGGAAACCAACTACTTGGATGAGAAAACTGAGTTTTGGACAGAACCAAGGTATTGTATGGTCCTCAGACTCAAGCCTATGGGGAAATCAACTACTTGGATGAGAAAACTGAGTTTTGGACAGAACCAAGGTATTGTATGGTCATCGAACTCAAACCTATGGGGAAACCAGCTACTTGGATGAGAAAACTGAGTTTTGGACAGAACCAAGGTATTGTATGGTCCTCGGACTCAAACCTATGGGGAAACCAACTACTTGGATGAGATGAGCTCAAACCTATGGTAAGGTCAGCTACTTAATGGAGATTCTAAGTTGCTCATCCTCAGCTCAAATACCATAAAAGGTTAAAGCTATTAAAGTTGTTAGGAGGATGATAAAACACCCTATTACTCAGCAACCTGGAGGGGCTGTTCATTTCCGGGTTATATGTTTTCGGATGATTATCTCTTGCACCGCACCTAGCATTCAGTTGTCATCTCGGCTATTTTTGGGGTAAGTGTTGTTTTCACAGATCGGCAGTGTTGTGCCAAGTAACTTTGATTAAATTCATGATAATAACTTTTCCTTAGTAAAAGTTTTTGACCCTAAGTGTCATTAGTTCAAGTCTGCATTATAGTATCGAACAGCACTCGTAAGTCCATAACAGCGCCTTTTTCCTTGATAAGGGATTTCAGCCCTAAGTCTTGTGCTCTAAGGTCGGCGGTATTGTGCCAGGCTGACTCAATAAGCTCATCATAATGTCCTTTATTTTTCTTCCTAATAGGGGTTTCAGCCCTAAATATCACTTGTTCGATTCAGTATTATTAAGTCGGATAGTTTCTATGAACATAAAACAAGATCTTTTTATTAACTAGGATTTCGGTCCTAGACGTCGGTCAAAGTGTAAAAATAAAAAAAATTTACGAGATTGTATATCTATTCACGGCGTAATCATTTCGGAAATAAAGAGATAGAACATATGAAATAAAGCAATAACAATTTTTATTAATATAAAGAGATATTACAACGTACAAACAAAGGCTTAAACAAGCCTATACAGAAGGTGGATTACAAAAATAATAAAAGAAAAATAACAACAATATAACAAATAAACAGTCCGATGTCTTTTTCTCTCGTCTTCGAAGCCTTTCCAAACTCTGCCCCAGTAGCGCCCATATTGAGAGAAGGACCTTCTTCAGAAGAAGAGGGAGGAGATGAAGAGAAAGAATGAGGAGAAGAAGAGAGAGGAGAAGAAGAGGAAGAAGGAAAAGCGCCAGGATGGATCTGGCGGTGGAAAGAAGAAGAAAGAGAGGCAAAATGAGGCACCAGTGAAGGAAGAGAGGAAGAAGCAGGTACACTTGGTCCCTGCATCAGTCCTGACTCCTAACACGCTGGTGCCATGTTAGTTATGCTCATAGGAGAGCGGCTGGAACTGATAATAGGTGACCCCAGCTCAGTCACGCCGAAAGTTTGACGTGACGAGCCCCTGCTTCGGATTTTGGCTGAAAGGAAGGTAAGAAGGATCTTGAGTCTCCACCATCCCTGTCCTGACCGAGCCATTTTGAGTCTCATAAGAATATGGTGTTTCTGGGAGATGTACGGTTCCTCCATTACTTATTCCTATCTCGAACGTATCACGATTTAAGGTGTAACTAGCGAGTAAAGTAAACCCTGAAGGAGGATAAGGGTATCAGATTTCAGAGGGGTGAAAAGGGTCACTGTATAAAAGAAATAGCCTCCTACTTTTCTTCTTATATGAAGAACAAAACGGAGGGTATTTAATCTGTCCAGATTTCCAAGCAGATCTGTAAATGAAAATGTACCCATTCCACTTCTCCACATCGTCAACGAACCATTGAAATCAAATAGTCTCGTGAATGGAAGTCATTAAAGACGCGTTTCGGATAATCAAACGACGGAGACGCGTTGTGAATAAATTCATAGTAATGTCTCGTAGTCCGGTATGTTTCCTGGGTAGATGAAAAGACGCCAGTATTAATGAAAGACAGAGTTAAACGAGTCATAATAAAAGGCTTGACATTATCAAAATCCTCCTCTCTGACCATAAGGTCGGGCAGCAGGATTTTGAGGGGCTATTGTGGGGCCCAATAATTTGTGGTCCTGGCTCATTTACTCATTGGGGCCTAAAGCCCGAGTCGAGAAGGGTTATAGCCCAGGATCGGTAATACAAGTACAAAATAGTCTTGTGACGCAGTCGAGGACAATTCGATCCTCGGCAGGTCCGAGATTTCACAGGAAGGAAGGACAAAAAACGATCTAGACACAGCTTGGGAAAAGATCTAAAATATCTATGTCATTTAGAAAAGGGTACGCTGGGAAATATAACGACCAAGAAAAGCTGCCCTTACTGCTATTCAATGCTCTGCACCTGACAGAGCCATATTCTCCAGCTTTTACAACCACCCCCAACCACTTTGGGTATGGGCTGATGGGATAAGTATCAGTCTTGGAAAATCGAACCCCACACGTGGACGTTGGATAAGGAAGATAGGCTAGTATAAAAGGAAAAAGAAGCAATTCGGGGAGAGGGGCTGGGAAAAATGGCAAAAAACCAGAGCCTTCCAACCCGCCTCCAGGAGAAAGACTCCAGGGGCGAAGATGACTTAACCGTGTATGAACACCACGAAAACCCACCGTCTGGTGACTGAGGCCTAGCCTTTCAAACCCATGCTCTACAAATGATATTGTTTGAGCCTTTTTACGATCGATCCCAACACTGTTGTGGTTCGTTGCGAATCGTGTCCTTACAGATATGATGAGTAATTATTGATAAGTAAAAAAGTGATGTAAGTAGCGAGCCCGGATGTGAACTAGTAATAATTTTTACCTCAACAATTTGAAAAAATATTGTAGAAAAATTTGTGGTTATAGCATTACTTTTAAAAGAATCAACTATATTGTTTAGGGAGGCAAAATGTAATTTAAATAACAAAATTGCTAAAAGTAGTACCTATATCTACACTAGTAATTTAAAAAAAATATATATTTGAAAGCCTAAGTATGTCTCCGTCCTTGACCAAATCTCATTTCTTAGTAATTTTTCTAAGAACTTTTTTTTTTTGGTTGAGAATCGAAGATCATATATAAGAACTAATAACTTATTAACACCTCTATTATTGCTGATGCTCTTAGTCATTTTTCTAAGCCAAGATTCTTCCAAGAAGCCGCATGAGACTACGTGTATAGTTACTATGATGTTTGAAATACCAAAAAATATATAATACAAATAATTGTGTTGTTAAAATCTGAGAGGAGTTACTACTAAAATAAATAGTACCAATTACTCAAGCCAAAATTGAACTTTCATTACATGTAACCCAAGCGATTGCAAATTTATTTTAAATTATAAAAAAAATGATATTATAAACTAACAGTTGCATTGAGTTGTCAATGGCTTGTATAAAAAACTGTAAGGTTGTCAATAATTCTGAAAAATAAACAGTTTTAATAAATAGTAATATGATCGTTCATAAAAGGTGTCATTTTGTAATTTCAGTTTTTATTTTTTATTTTTTTTAAAGTAAGTTATACAAAAATAATAAATAAAAAATCACAATAATAGATTCCCAAGACAAGAGATCCAATCACAACACACTATCTTGACAAAGCATTTATCATAGATTACCCTACCACTGCATGTTTGCTGTACGAAGTGTATAGAGAAGAAGTGGCTTGGCATTACTGTGGAAGGAGGATGTGGATTTACACATACAAACCTACTCACCCAATCACATCGATGCACTCATACTGAATGGATCAGACCCACCATAGAGATTAACAAGTTTTTACGGAAGGCCGGAGGAACAAAGAAAGAGGGAATCTTGGCAACCCCTAAAACACCTGCACACAAGATTTTAAACCCCATGGTTATGTGTGGCGATCTCAACAAGATTTTACAATCTTCAGAAAAGTAGGGACGCCTACCAAAACAACAACAACCAATGATAGAATTTCAGGCTGCACTTCTCCACTGTGGTTTGGTGGACTTGGGATTTCAAGGAAATATTTTCACATGGAATAATGGACGCCCTGGGGATGCTTTTGTTCAAGAAAGGTTGGATAGAGCATGTGCAACATCAAGATGGAGATATTTTTCTCCCCATGCAAAGGTCATTCACATCCAATCTTCCTATTCTGATCACAATTCGATAATTATCAATATATCCATGCCTAACCAAATATGTAGGCAGAAAAAAATACCAAGAAGGTTTGAGGAAAAGTGGGCACATCATGAAGGGTGTGAAGAGGTGGTCCGGGTTGCTTGGGAGGCCGAGAGTGGGGTTGGCAGCCTTATGTTTTGGTTGTTTGAGAAGATTAAACAATGTAGGCAAGACCTGATTAAGTGGAGCTGCAACACAGTGGGGAATTTTAAAACAAAAATACATGAGAGGCAGTCGGTCTTGGAGGAATTATCATTACAAAATGATCCAGCAAACCAGCCAACAATCAAAGCATTGAAAAATGAGATCAATGCACTCCTCCACAAGGATGAAGTTTATTGGCGTTAGAGGTCAAGATCCATTTGGTTATCAGAAGGTGACAAAAACACGAAATTTTTCCACCATAGAGCCAGCCAATGACGTAGGAAAAACCATATTTCTGGAATCACTTCTCAAATCGGGGTATGGTGCCATTCCGATGATCAAATTGCCGAGACAGCCATCAACTATTTCCAGGATTTATTCACCTCCTCCAACCCGACAAATTTTAGTGGGGTATTGAACGCAGTGGATCACGTAGTCACTCCAGCTATGAACACAACCTTACTCCATAGGTACAGCTCTGAGGAAGTCAAGCAAGCGTTGTTTCAGATGCACCCCTCAAAATCCCCCGAACCAGATGGTATGCCCCCTTTCTTTTTTCAAAAGTATTGGCATATAGTTGGTCAAGATGTTGCAATAGCAGTTCTTTCAGTTTTAAATTCTGGCCACATGTTGCATAAAATGAATTTTACACATATTGTACTAATCCCAAAGAACAATGAATTGAAAAACATGTCTAATTATAGGCCCATAAGTTTGGATAATGTAATATCAAGAATTGTTTCCAAGGTTGTAGCTAACCGTTTGAAACATGTCCTCCCTATGGTGATATCTGATGCACAAAGTGCTTTTGTACCTAATAGGCTTATCACTGATAATACTACTGTAGTATATGAGTTGTTACACAAGATGAGGAATCGAAGAAAAGGAAGGATGGGACAAATGGTAGTCAAGCTAGACATTAGCAAAGCCTATGACCGAGTGGAGTGGGGCTTTTTACACCAAATAATGTTAAAGCCGAGTTGTGATCCCAAATGGGTTCAATTGGCCATGGAGACAATCACAATAGCCTCATATTTAGTCCTAATCAATTGGGAGCTACGTGAATTCATTAAACCATCAAGAGGACTAAAGCAGGGTGACTCACTTTCCCCATATTTGTTCCTGCTTTGTGCTGAAGGCTTGTCTGCCATGCTAAGAAAAGTTGAAGAGAGCCACAATTTGAGAGGTATAAAATCCAGCCAACATGGGGTGTGTATCTCTCACATTTTGTTTGCTGATCATAGCCTTTTATTTTGCCGAGCCACTATGGAGGAGTGTCAAAGTTTACTTAATCTATTGGGGACTTATGAAGCTACATTCGGTTAAGCTATCAATAGAAAAAAAACATCTTTGTTCTTCAACACTAACACCAAACTGGATGTGAGAAGGGCTATACAATAGATAATGGGGGCAAGGACTATGGCGGATTGTGAAAAATATTTGGGACTACCAATGGTGAGTGGAAAATCAAAGGTTAACACCTTTAAGGTGCTTCAAGAAAAAAATCACTAAAAGGGTGATGGGGTGGAAGGAAAAGCTTATATCCAAAGCAGGTCGGGAGATTCTGATTAAGACGGTTGCCCAAGCTATACCCACCTACTCCATGTGTCTATTCAAACTACCAAATGCCATTTGTGACAAAATTAATTCCCTCCTATCAAATTACTGGTGGGGTCAAACCAAGGATGAAAAGAAGATCCATTATATTAATTGGAAAAAATTGTGTAAAGATAAGAAAAAGGGAGGCATGGGATTTCGAGACATATTGGCTTTCAATTTGGCAATGTTGGCTGTTAAATATTAGCATTGATACACCATGTTGAATATGCTAGTATGGATGCGGAAGCGAAAACATAAAGTATAGAACACAGTAACACATGAGAGTTACGTGAGTATGGATGCGGAAGCGAAAACATAAAGTATAGAACACAGTAACACATGAGAGTTACGTGGTTCAGCCTAACGGCCTACATCTACGGAGGAAACCCTAAAGGGCTACATCAATAATATATTAGAGTGTAGTACAAATCCTGTGTTACAATGAATTATAACATGTATATATATAGTAGACTAAACCCTAGACTAATAGACTTCTAGTATAAGTAAGAGACTTGGCTTGCACACAAAGTAGAATTAGGCTTGGGCCTATGCTAATGGGCTAATATATCTCTAACACCCCCTCTCAAATTTAAAATAGAAGCTTGATGAAATCTTGAGATTTGATAAGGTTGAAAAAGTCCCTTGAATGAAGTTTGGCTCTGTGACGGTAGTTTGAGGAAGGTAATGGTCTTGCAGTGTTGATGTGACTTCTAACGGTAGCTTAACTATACCGGAGAGTTTGACGGCAGCAGTAGGAAGCCAAAGAAGATGAACGCAGCGAAAAAAACACCAAGGAAGACAAAGATTGCTCTTTAAAATATTGCAAAGACAGAAAACCATGGCCACAAGAAGGTGGCTCTGATACCATGTTAAATATTAACATTGATACACCATGTTGAATATGCTAGTATGGATGCGGAAGCGAAAATATAAAGTATAGAACACAGTAACACACGAGAGTTACGTGGTTCAGCCTAACGGCCTACATCCACGGAGGAAACCCTAAAGGGCTACATCAATAATATATTAGAATGTAGTACAAATTTTGTGTTACAATGAATTATAACATGTGTATATATAGTATACTAAACCCTAGACTAATAGACTTCTAGTACAAGTAAGAGACTTGGCTTGCACACAAAGTAGAATTAGGCTTGAGCCTATGCTAATGGGCTAATATATTTCTAACATTAGCTAAGCAAGCATGGAGGCTTCTTCATAATGAACATTTACTCTTCTGTAGGGTGTACAAGGTGAGGTACTTTCCTAACTGCAGCTTCTTGATGGCAAAGTTGGGCTCTAATTCGTCATTTGTGTGGTCACTGTTGGCTGCAAGAGATGTGGTAAGGGAAGGGTCCACATGGCAAATTGGGGATGGTAGCAGAATCAGGGTTACCAGACATAAATGGCTCCCAAATGCACAAGTTTTCTTACATGAGCCCAATACGGAGATGAAGGTGTGTGAGTTGATAGACCAGAGTTCACGGTAGTGGGACAGGGGCAAACTGGTAGCAACATTCACCCCAAGAACTTGTACACAAATTTTATCTCTTCCCCTCAACCATCTTGACTCCCAGGACACGCTTATTAGGACTGAGAATAAATCAGAAACATTCTCTGTGAGGACAGCATACAGAGTACCTCTGCGACTGAAATCCACTGCCTTGGCTGAACACTCTTCGGTTCGGGTACATGGTGTTACAGGGGGAAAAATTTGGAAGATCAACGTACCACCTAAGGTGCGAACATTTCTATGGAGGGCATGCTCAAACTGTCTACCAATGAGGGACAACTTGTGCCGTAGAAAGGTCTAGGTCGAGGCAACATGCGTGTTCTGCCGCCAGGAACCTGAGACAGTTGCACATGTACTTTGGAAATGCCCGTTCACAAGAAATGTATGGGCACTGGTCAGAGGACAAGTACAGAAATGTAGCAACGATGTGGTTGACTTCTTCCTGCTCTTTAAACACATGCAGGAAACGTTGGAGCCATCAGAACTAGATAGGTGGGCAATCACGGCTTGGAGTATCTAGAATGCACAAAATGGATACTACTTCCGGCATGTTCAGTCACAGCCACGGTGGATCATGAAAAGTGCAGTAGGATTGTTGACCGAGTACCAATACCTTGTGGCAGCACAGTAGATATGATGTTAGAGCTAGCTATTTTGGTTCTGCCTATTATTGGATAGATTTTGTAATTCACTTTATCAGGGGTCTGACTAAGATGTAGTTTGCACAACCACCCCCCCCCACCCAAAATGCCATTCTGTTTTAGTTTGGCCATACTTGTAAACACTAGAGTTTAATTTAATAAAATTCTAACCTTTCGTTCCAATATATATATATATAAATAATATGTAGGTCCCAATTACTTATGGAAGTTTTGTTATAAGTATGATAATGCTTGCATTCGAAAAATTAGAAATCATGTCCTATATATACTATTACTACAAAACTGCTTCAACGAACTATAGAGATAGATATAAAAAAAAAAAAAGATACAGCAATTGAAAAAATAATTTTTGTGTAGTTTTAGTTACATGACTTTTTAAATAAATTATGTGACTTGTTTAAATAATACATATATAATCATGAATAGTCTTATAAATCTCTACATAGTGGACTAAGAGAGATTCCTCTAAACTAGTTTAGAAGTAATATTTGTCCGTATGAAATAAAAATTAACACACCCATTAACTAGTAATATTTGTCCATATGTAATTGGAAGTACTTCCAATTCCATGACAATTACAAGTCAACAGTTCTTAAATACTGTTGACTTCATGTTATTACCAGATTAGGGAAAGTATTTCAAAATCTTAAAAGGATAATAGGTTAAGTAAGGCAGGTTTGGAATCTTCCCAACCTTCTAAGTTCAAAAGATTCTTTTCAAGTCCTTCCAAAACTTCAAGTCTATAAAAAATAAGATATCGAGTTCTGAATTTACATACTTCCCAATCCTTATACAAAAAACAAATAATATTCTAGTGTGATTTGGCTGTCCCTTGTCGGGGGTTTCACCAAATCAAGGAGTAATAATAAATGAACAAAATGAACACATCAAGTAAATAGAAATTAGTGATTGACTTGGAGGCACAATTGAATGTTATCCTTAAACAATATTTGTCTCCATATTCAAGTTGTTAAAGGGTTTCTACAAATTTGTCCCTAGGATACAACCAAGTTTATTGGGTTTTACAAATAGCAAATTTAGAGAATACCCACTGGATTTCTTGTATTTCTTAGAACTAAGGTTATGTTTGGTAACAATTTTTGTTTTCTATTTTCAAAAACTTGTTTTTGGGAATATAAAGAAATAACAATTTTCTTGTATTTTTAAAATAAAAAACATATTTGGTTAGTTGAAATTAAAAAGATAGTTTTTTGAAGAAAAAAATAGAAAATAGAAAATACTAAAATATGTTGTTATTAGGATTTGAACTCTAATGCTAACTCATTAAATAAGACAGATTCATTAAATTAAATATGTGTTTTTATTGACTTTTGAAAATTAGAAACTGAAAACAGCCTTTTGTATGTTTTCAGTTTTCTTCACAAATTGAATTTTGAGAATAGTTTTTGATTTTTCTGTCCATTTTAAGTTGCCAAACAAGTTTTTTAGTCTCAAAAATAGAAAATTGTTTTTGGAAACAGAAAATAAGAGGAAAAAACAGTTACCAAACATACCCTAACTTTTTGGGAGAGAAAAAGTAGTTATCAAGTACATATAAGTCAATATTTATACCAAAATGATTATAACCCTTCAATAGGTACCTTTTCATTCAAGAGGTACCTTTTGGTCAAAAGACATTTTTGATATATATCCAATATGAAAGGTTGTGTCATTTCAATAGACACTTTTTCATCAAAAGGTACTTTCGATATATATGCAATATGAAAGGTTATGTCCTTTCAATAAACACATTTTCATATATATATATATGGAACTTGAATTTTCACAAAGAAAGTTTCAGTACTCGAATTTTCCACTTTATTCATTTTACAAATGAATACTCTCCAACCTTATATCATTATTACAACCTATCCTTGTATATACCTAATGGCAGAGTCACTTGAGGATCGAAGGGGGCCTTAACCCCCCCCCCAAAAAAAAGAAAAAAAATTCAAAAAATTTAAATTTTTTTAAATAACCTTATCATTTTGCCCTCCATTCCTAATGATATACATATATATTTAAGAAAGTCTAATAATAAACATAATTTTCATTTAAATAAAATACAATCCGCAAATAAATATGTCAATTACCTCAACACATAGGTATTTTAACAATTACCTCAACAAATAAAAGGAAAAAAATTTCTAATTTTCATCCCAACATATTTAGGCCTTACTTGTACACAACTAGAAAATTGAAAAGTTAGAAATTTTGTTGATGTGCTGCACCACAAGTCTCCCACACAGTGTTTCTCACGCAGGTAACTCTCTCTCTCTTGCTCTCTCTGTCTTCGTTGGGGACTTGGCCTTTGTTGAGGTGCTTCCACTGTTTCAGTTCTTTGCCTTCTTCCTTGCCAGTTTGGCTTCTTCTCGCTACTAAGTCTTCCTATGCCTTCTTTCTTCTTCTTTTTTTATTTATTTTTTAATTTTTTTAAAATTTTTTATCTTTTCAGATTTCAATTCTTTCCTTTCCCTCCCTTTGATTAAAAGTAAAAGTTATTTAGTAGTGTATTAAACTGTGTGTTCAAACAAGACAAGAAAGAGTGACTCAATTTGTTACTGTCATTGTCAGTGACTTAGCGCCGTGGGCCCCTTAATTGTGACTCAATTTGTAAAGCTTCGTGCCATAGCAGGCCCTTCATCCCTGATTGAGTCTTTGCAATGTGCAGTGCTCTATCTATGACTATACCCTTAGCTGGGAGTGAGACTAGCTAACCCATGTCCATTGTTCTTAACTCTTTCAAGGTATTTGTAATTGTTTTTGTTTTGATTTTTTGATTTTACTTTTTATTGCTTTCTTTTTTATGTTCTTTATAATATATTCTTTATTATTATAATAATCAATATATTATAAACAGTATATACACATGTTTACGACAAAGATGTTTAACTTTTATATTATTGTGTTTCATAGTCGATTAAAGATATTAAATTGTTTTTTCAATCTTGTCTTATGATTGTTTAATTTTATTTAAATATATTTTTATTTATAGCACATATTCAGTTATGAAGTATTGTACGTTACTATTTTATATTTCACACTCACATACACACACACAAAATTTATATATGGCCCTCCCAAAGATAAATTCCTGGCTTCGTCATTGTATATACCTATATATATATACAACAATCCCCCACTAGGTTGTAATAATATATGTTTTACTTGATTGATATTCTATCATGTATAATGAAAGGTGTCTTTCAACTTAAACCTCCCTTTAATGTAATTGCTCAAGAAATCAACAGAGTTAATGGTGGCTTGGTGCTTAAACCAAAACTCTTGTGTTGAAATCGGAAACAACACACACATGAAAATATCCACAACACATTTAGAAATCCATGTTGTTAGCACTATTATGGCCTTGTTCTCTTCCCGGTTTAGTGAACATGTACAAGAAAAATCCATTTTACTCTTGCTAAGAAGTGGCACCACTCCTATGTTCACAAAGATGAAGTTCCTTCTTATATCCTTGTTACACAGACATTTATGATTTATGAACTTCATTAAGAATTCAAAACTCATCCTCTATTTTCATCGTAATAGTCTGCACTAATTCATCCTGAATGAAATACAAATTTAGTGCCCTTACTAACCATGTATCAATAGCTTGTTGTTACCCTTTAAACCTCTTGGATTAAATCAATTCGAAGTTGGGTTCCCACTATTGGTGATTCTCTTAAAAGAAGGATTTTAATCCCATTTCAATGGATGTTATCCTTACCAAGTCTCGAGACACACTTCGGTAAAGAACCTATTTTGAATTTATGTAGGCAATGGACTAATCTTACCACACTTGACCTGTCTTACGTATTCTTGTCTTAGAAGTTCACTTTGTATACAACTCATGTATACCATACACATTGTGGTTTCACAACTATAGTACAAGGAATGGCTTACTATGGTCGTGGCCATGACACTTTATCAAAACCTTAGCCATTTTCCTTCAGTGCCCGTTACCATTATAATCAATGCTTTCAATTTAATTCTATAATAAAGTAAGAAATACTGAAATACACCTTATTTCTTTAATGCTTACACATAGCACCCCCCTCCCCCCCAATGTAGTGATTATTTAACTAGACATAAATATTATCACTCACATCAATAATAGAATTAACTTTCAGTATATTCATCACAATTAATTACTTTCTAGTGATCAACCTTAAATTTTAGAAACTTTGAAAGTCTACAAACTGTGAAGGCGATGTCTAGTTTTGCTCCATACATGATACATAACATGTACTTAATTCACTAGCAAACTCGAGCTATGCATCCACCCTTCCAGTATTTTCTTTATTTATTATTGGAATTAGAGTATCTTTGCTTCTTTAACGATATTAAAATCTAAGAAGCAAGTTCTCAACAGAATGAGATAACACAATTCTCAATAGAATGAGACAACACTAATCTCAAAACGAGATTACTATAGTGTACATCTTTACTATATTTCTCTACTTGATTCTCATTCATAAAAGACTTTCATTTAATTATTTAAGGAAGTACAAACCCGTAGGTCTTTCAAGCAAACTTCTTTTCTAAGATCACTATTTAAGAAAGTCACTTCACATCTATATGATGCATACTCAATTAATGAAATCACTTGTACTCTCTTTATTTCACAAAAAGATACTTTCAAAATAGGATCACCACATGTGCTTGACTAAACTTGAGACATCTACCACACGTGGCAGAATTTAATCACAATGAATTTAACATCCCTAGAAGTTAATTCTCAATACCTTAACAAGCACATCTTTGATGCACATTAGCATCCTTGTGAGTTCATGGCTCTTTTAAGGGTTATATCCCCACACTTCTTAAATATCATAATTCCACAATTTGAGTTTCTAAACCCCTACATTTGGGTTTTCAACCATTCCAAAATTCACATATGTTGGGTTAAAATGAATTGACCCCTTGCAAATTAATTAATTACCCAAGTTAATTAATTCGGTTCAATTACATGCAATAGCGTGGTAGTACAAACAAATCACCAAATTATTTAAATGCAGCAAAAAATAAATTTGACACAGTTGATTTATTTACGAATGGAGAAAATCATCGAGGCAAAACCCCACTGGGTGATTTTAAGGTCACTATTCCCAAGAATCCACTATTATCAATCACAAGCGGTTACAAATAAAGAATTTTATCAAACCCTTTGACCTATCCCGAAATACCAACCTACAATTGAACCCTTATCCTAATACCCAATTGGACTTGTATTGTAGCAGCAATCTTTTCGTTCAATGCACGAATCCCAGTACGTGACTAACTTCAGCAACTTGAAGAGGTTGTTGGCTGCAAAGTTCTCCAGTTCATCAACAATGAAGATCAGGAAGCTCTTTGATCACAAAACCCTTGGCGTAAAGATGCAGTAGTTTCTTCAGAGTGAATAATGAACTAGGTAACTATCTGCTTTTAAAATAAGTCATATATATGTCTAGGGTTGTAAGAAAAGAAACCCTATACACATATTCCAGCATAGGCCGAAAATCAAATCTAGAAGTTTTGATTTTATAAGTCTCGATAGAAACAACTTGTGTCGAGTTTCAACATTAAATCTTGATAGAAATGATTTTGTCAAGACTCCTGTCGAGCTTTAGTGAATAGCTCTTTCTTCACTTGTTTCTTAGTCAGATCTTCATGGCTTTAACACTTGACTTGAACAACATGTTTCTTGAAGTCTTAAACCCATCTTAGATCTACCCAATTAAAAGTAAAGTGCCTTTTGTCAAAAGATTAGCCAATTACATAAAATATGTCTCTAACAATCTCCCCCTTTGGTGATCCATGACAAAATCACAACAAAATAAATAATCATGAGAGAAGTCTTAAATCACTCAACTCATAACCATTTGTTGTATTACAAACTAAATCTATCCCTACTACAAACTCTTGAAAAATTTTGCAAGAAGAAACCCTATACACATATTTTAGCATAGGCCGAAAATCAAATCTAGAAGTTTTGATTTTATAAGTCTCGATAGAAACAGCTTGTGTCGAGCTTCAACATTAAATCTCGATAGAAATGATTTTGTCGAGACTCCTGTCGAGCTTTAGTGAACAGCTCTTTCTTCACTTGTTTTTTAGTCAGATCTTTATGGCTTTAACACTTGATTTGAACAACATGTTTCTTGAAGTCTTAAACCCATCCTAGATCTACCCAATTACAAGTAAAGTGCTTTTTGTCAAAGGATTAGCCAATTACATAAAATATGTCTCTAACAATCTCCCCTTTTGGTGATCCATGACAAAACCACAACAAAACAAATAATTATGAGAGAAGTCTTAAATCACTCAACTCATAACCACTTGTTGTATTACAAACTAAATCTATCCCTACTACAAACTCTTGAAAAACTTTGCAAGAAGAGAGTTCATGGCATGATAGACTTTCACAACCTGTCTTTTTGAAACACTTAAACAAAACTTATCAAGGCATCATATGTGAAACAGAAATAAAGATTGCGTACATAAAGAAAAATGTAAATAAAGATAGAAAAGAAACAATACAAGTAAAGGTAGGTGAAGAAAAATGAACATACATCATCATCATATATAAGAAAATAAAGTACAATGTATGTCATAATAAAAATGATCATAAGACCGATGTTCAAGAGGCTAATGTAACTAAAAAGAAAGAAAAGTACATATAAACCTCACTACATTCCTCAAACCTATACACACTCCCCCTAACAAAAAAAAATCCTAAACTAAATCTCCCTATAAGTACAAGATTACTCTCAAACCAAAACCACTTCCCCTTTTTGTCACGAATGACAAAGGGCAAGTCACTAAAAGGTCGTCATCTCGTCATCATCAGAAGAGCCAGCATCATCCGCGTCATCCTTATCATCCATAGAAGGAGAGGCTGTGGGATGCTCTAGAGAGGGTGAAGGAGCAAAGCTAGGCATGAGAGTCTGTCAGCGGGCAATGCGACCGATTCGGGTGTTCATCTGACACATCTTATCTATGAGATAGTCAAGACGACCACCAAAGTCAGCCTCCATCTGCTGAAGCTACTTCATGATGGCCTCGAGGGTCACACCACTAGCTACGGAGGTAGAAGGAGCCGAGAAAGAGGGTGGAGCAGCAGAAGTTGCAGGATCGGTTGTCTCCACTTGTGGCCGCTTCGATAGAAGCTGGGCCTCGCTCTGCCAAACAGAACCAGCACATATGGCACCCATGATGGAAAATGTCTCACCACACATTTTTGCTGTAATCTAAGCCGATTTGGCTATTTCCTAATAAAGATTATAGCTTCTTCAAAAAAAAAAAAAAGTGGCCATCCACTCTGTAGCTATAATTTCTTTAATACAATAATGCAGTTATGCTATTATACAAATAAGTAAGTTAATCTTAATAAGATAATACCTCCTAGAAAAGAAAACAAATTCGATTATAGTAAATAGAATTTTACCTATTCATTAACATAGTATTTCTATATCTTTTTGGACACGGCTTATATCTGGTGGAAATTTCCACTGGACACGTTGAATGGTGGACACGTGTCCATCATCCAGCGTGTCCAATGGAAACTTCCACCGGACACAAGCCACACCCTATCTTTTTATGCTTCACTGTTTTTTCCTTTTTCTGTCTTTCTTTTTCTTCTTTTGTTTTCTATGACTATCAAACTCAACTTTAGTTGCTTTTTTTACACGTGGGCTCCATCCATGCAGACCCTCCATATACATAAGAAAATACCTCCAAAATGCACACGGAATCTAATACAAAATGCACTCACTCAATCTCACAATTTTTTTTTTCGACTTTGGATCTCACAATTTATTAAAATTGAACAATAATGTCACTTTGTAATCTGGGATACTTAATTAAACAATAATATCTTTATTTTTATAAAAAATTATTAAAAACAATACAATTTTTATTATAATTTTTTTTTAGTAAATGTGATAATAATGAATGTGATTGGCACCTAGTTCATCAAGATAATGAATGAGTACTTGAAAAAAAATTTGTGATCGATAATTTGTTCCTTTATCTGTCACTTTCTTCTTGTTCTTGTGTTTTCTTTGACTTTCAAACCCAACTTTAGTTGCTTTTTCCCCACATGGGCTCCATCTGTTCATACCTCCATATGCATAGGAAAATACCTAGAAGCTAAAAAAAAAAAAAAAAAGAATGGAAAACACTCAATTTTGTATGAGGAACCACATCCTCATCTTTCATTTTTTATAGAGTTTAGAAACTCTAATGCTCTTTCGAGTGCGTTTGTAAGGACTTAGCTTCTTTAATATATGTGTTTGTTTACCTGAAAAATAAAATATTGCGCATTGTATTTCAAGATTTATTAAATATCTAGTTAAAGGTCCGTGCGTTGTATGGTTTTATGATAAAATTTATAGAATATATGTAAAAATAATTATTATATTTTAATAATTATTATAACAAAATAAATAATTCTTATTAGTTGTGTTATAATATTATTTTTAGTTACATGTATCAAACTATTTGCTTATAAATTTTGCATTTAATGAATTTACATATGATTACAAACCTTTCTTAGGATATGCTTGAAATCTTTTATGACAAACCTGGAAATAAAAAATCAAGAAGAAAATTAAATTGAATTAAAAAAAAAAAAGAATCATATAGATTGTAAAGTTGCATATGAGTCTAAGACCGCTTTAAAATAAAATTTTAAAAAAATAGCTATCTTTCAACTTTGATTTTACTATTTTAGTCAAATAAGTTTGATAATTGCAAAGGAAAAAAACCCTATTTTATAGTGATGGCTCAAGAGTAAAAATAATCAATGCACAAAAAAATTGATATTGGAAGAATGATGACTTTTTAAAGATTATGAAAATTCATGAATTAAAGTTCCAAAATTTTGCAATTAAAAACCAAAAAAAAAAAAAAAAGATTAATGAAAATTTGTTGGGAATAAAAAATTATACTAATAATTAGCAAAAAATATTAATTAATGTTGCAAACCAATACATAATACTATGCATACTTTACATAAATAAGTATTAAGTGATAATATTCAAAATATAAATATAAAAAAAGAAAAGAAAAAGGGAACAACATGAATAAATCCAATTGGGAAAAATAAATTTCATTTTGTTTAAAAAAATTATATAAAAAATCCTATTAACTTTATAGTGGCGTATTTAAATGATCCAAAAAAATAATAAAGCATATACTTTTGTGCCTCTCAGCCTAGTCCCACTTCTACTCAAACCCCATCATTTGTATCTGAGCAAGAACCAAAGCCAGTAGTTGTGTCTTAGCCACCATCACATGAACCTCAACCAAAGGCATAACCTTAACCTATACATACCCCGTTTAATGCAATTAAAAAAACCATCAAACGATGCAAACCGTAGTTCAAACTCCAATCTTCTTCTATGGTTTCCAAAAGGTGTGTGTGTGTTTCTCAAAAAAAAAAAAAAAAAACCCCATCCCTTCAAATCTTTAGTTATTTAATGTACCACTTAATGGGCCCTGCTAGCCCATCTTTTGCTTCTCTCTCATGGAATTCACCTTCTCAAGCCTCCAACCATCATGGAACCTAGCTATGAAGCTATCAGCCTCGACGTTCACATCAGGGCTGGGGCAGAACACGGACCAACCAACACCAATACCAATACCAGCACCAACAACAACACCATCATGAAATTCAACCCATAGCCCTCATGACACTAACACAAGAATTCTTATAATTCATAAATTCCATATGCACAAAGAAACATGAAGCTATATTAGCTAATTAAAAAAAAAGAAAAAGGCTAGCACCAGTGCCAAAACTCTATAAACAAAAAAGTGTTTTTATTTGTTGCAATGAAGTTTTTAGGAGACAAAGACATAATTGATTGTAAATCTTAATTTGCTTTAATTTTTAATTTTTAATTTTTTTAATTTTTTTAATTTTTAATTTTTATTTTAGTCAGAGAGATGCTTCAACAAGGAATAGAAAATTTGATACCAAAGCATTATACCAAAATTTGCCAGTCAATGCAATGACTTCAATTATGCCTTTGACCTATTCAATTCTATGCCTCTACAATCTCAGTTGTAAACAACACACCAAATATAAACACATAAACAAACAGAGTATGAACATTTGTTAAACACATTAATACTTAACAAATTTGAAGGGAGAGTGAAATACAGAAGGAGACCCTATGTTTTGAGAACTAGATAAAAAAGAGTAAATTTATTGAATCTAAACTCTAAAGCAAAGCGAAATCAATTTGATGGTAAGAATAGCCATAAATCTGTTTGGTTGCCGAGAAAAAAATAGAAAGGTTTTCTTAGCAACCAAATAAGAAAAGCAAAGTAATTGCGGAGAGAGAGAACTGATACGTACCAAATCAGAGGAGCTGAAACCACCGCGTATTAAAGCTTTTATTAACATTTTTTAGTGACCGTGGATAAAAATATGTTGAAAAAACTCAAGCTGTTTGAAGTGCAAGTAGCCAATAGCATATGGGCAAAACTCAAAAAGGATATAACAATACAAAATCAATTTCCATGATGTGCAAATAGAAACGTTTAAAATAGATGCAATCAATTAGTACCAAGAAAAGTTATTACCTTGCAATATGCAGCCCTGGATGAATTTGGCAGAATATCTCATCTCTTTTCCGTCTTGTAGTCATATCTCAACATCTTGATTTTGGCTATTACTAGTGTAGCACAATATTGAATTTGGTATATAGATAAGGTGATAAAAGCATTAATCTGCAAGCAAACCTATAAGAAAATACAGAAACTATGAAGAAGAAGATAATATGCGAGAGAGAGAGAGAATGAAAATAATGATCTGAATTGTATTGAATAAATCAATCTGTACAAGCTCTGGACCTAAATACTAAAAACAGAGACCTGGAGAAAATATCCCAAATCTGTTACAACCAAAATTCTGTTACTGCACGTGTGGAAATCTGTTATTCCACGTGTGAGCTTCTTCCAACTTAAATACAATGAGAACTACAGGTAGTTTTACATACACGAAATACAAAACTACAACATCAACATTGCACTGATGTCGTTTAGACAGATAGACAGAAATCAGAAAACTTATTTCTTCTTCGTGGCTTTCTTCTTCTGCTTTATCTCTTTTCTGTCTTTCTGATGTGAATTGCAATCTTGATACTCCCCCTCAAGATGAGAATTGGGATTGTGGATATTCACAATACACATCTTGGATAGTAATGCTTGCAATTGTTGACCACTAAGGGCCTTTGTGAGGAGATCAGCTAACTGGGAATGAGTGGGAGTAAAGAACAACCGAATGACCTTATCTTCAACTTTATCCCTGACCAAGTGGCAATCTATTTCTATGTGCTTGGTTCTTTCATGAAACACAGGATTTTCACCTATGTAAATGGCTGCTTGATTGTCACAGAAAAGCATAGCAGGTTTGGGATGTGAAACCTCTAAGTCCTTTAACAAAGCTAGAAGCCAAGTTATTTCACAAGTAGTAACAGCCATGGCTCTATATTCTGCCTCAGCAGAGGATCTAGAGACAATGGATTGCTTCTTGGTCTTCCATGAAATGAGTGAATCTCCTAAGAAGATGCAAAAGCCAGTAGTAGATCTTCTAGTGTCAATGCAGGAAGCCCAATCTGCATCTGTGTATGCCTTTAGATGTAAATCAGACTTAGATGAGAAAAGGATGCCCTGACCAGGAGTACCCTTAAGATATTGCAGCACCTTATAAGCTGCATCCAGATGAGGTTTGCGTGGCTTGGACATGAATTGACTCAATTTTTGGACTGAGTAAGCAATGTCTGGTCTAGTTATAGTGAGATACAACAATCTTCCTACTAGCCTCCTGTAAACACTAGGATCAGGTAGTAATTCTCCACAAAACTTGCTTAACTTCAAATTTTGTTCCATAGGGACCTTACTTGGTTTGCAACCTGTCATCCCAGCATCTTTAAGTATCTCTAAGGTGTATTTCCTTTGGCATAAAGAAATGCCTTGGTCTGATCTAGCCACCTCAAGTCCAAGGAAAAACTTCAAGTTCCCAAGGTCTTTCAACTTGAATTCTTGATCCAAAAACACTTTAAGGTCTTCAACTGCATGAGTATCATTGCTGGCAATGAGGATATCATCAACATAAACCAAGAGAGCTATAAAGGACTGATTGAATTTCTTGGTGAATAAGGAGTAATCTGACTTAGACTGTTTGAAACCACACTTCAAAATGGTAGAGGAGAACTTAGAATACCATTGTCTTGAAGCCTGCTTAAGACCATACAATGACTTATTCAGTTTGCATACCAAAGGCTCCCCCTTGCTGTGAAGACCAGGAGGTAAATGCATATAAACTTCCTCATGGAGATCACCATGGAGGAAAGCATTGTTCACATCAAGTTGAACAAGGTGCCAGCCCTTCACAGCAGCAATGGCAAGGACAGTCTTCACTGAAGTCATCTTAGCCACAGGAGAGAAAGTATCTGTGAAGTCCAAACCCTCCTGCTGAGTGAATCCCTTTGCCACAAGTCTGGCCTTGTACCTCTCCACTGATCCATCAGCCCTATATTTGATTCTATAAACCCATTTGCACCCAATGGCCTTCTTGTGAGAAGGAAGGGAAGTAAGAGACCAAGTCTGGTTAGATTCCAAGGCTGCAATCTCATCAGCCATAGCAGACTGCCACTTAGGGTCCTTGATAGCCTCAGAATAGGACTTAGGCTCAGAAATGGCAGTGATTTGGGAACAAAAATGAGCATAAGAAGGGGAAAGATTAGAAGAATCAAGATAATCAGAGAGGGGATACTTGGAACCTGACATAGAGGACCTGGAACCAGACTTGATGAATGAATTGGAGTGAGCACACTGATCATGAACAACATTACTGCATTTATAATTTTGCAAATAAGCAGGAGGTTTACTGATTCTTGTAGACTTCCTTAAAGAAGGAATGGAAGCAGGAATTGAATCAGGGACAGAAGTAGGAATGGAATCAGGTATAGATGCAGGAATAGAAACAGGAAGGGAAGGGGGTATGGAATTGGAAATAGGATCAGTTATGGAGTCTGCAGCATGAGGAAGATTAGAATCAAGAGAATGGGTAGAGGTAATATCTGGAATGGATGAAATGGGGGGGTTCAAAACAGATGGAGAATCTGTAATAGGGGTTAATGTGGGATGAGAATCAACAATGGGTGTGGCAACCAAAGGTAAGGGGTCAAGGTAAGGATCTGGGGAAGGAAAAAGGTGAGGTAAGGTAATTGTGGAATGAGGGGAAGAGGAATATGTGGAAGACATGAATGGAAAGACAGTCTCATGAAATAGGACATCCCTAGAGACAAAAATCCTCTTGGTGGCAAGATCAAGCACCTTGAAACCTTTAACTCCATAAGGATAGCCCAGAAAAACACATGGTAAGGATCTAGGATCAAACTTTGACCTATTGTGAGATAAGGTAGAAGCAAAACAAAGGCATCCAAACACCTTTAGATGATCATAGGAAGGGATTTTGTTGTAAAGTTTCTCAAAGGGAGTTTTGTTGCCAAGGGTAGAGGAGGGCAGCCTATTGATGATATGCACAGCAGTTAGTACACATTCACCCCAAAAGGTAAGAGGCACATTGGACTGGAATTTTAAGGCTCTTGCAATGCTCAATATGTGTTGGTGTTTCCTCTCCACAACTGAATTTTGTTGTGGAGTGGCTACACAAGAGTGCTGATGCAGAATTCCATGCTTAGCATAAAACTCTGGTATGGTAAATTCCTGAGCATTGTCAGTCCTAATGGCCTTAATTTTAGTGCTAAACTGTGTGGATATCATATTGAAGAAAGAAATTAACAAGGGTCTGGTTTCAGATTTGTTTTTCATGAGGTACACCCATGTGGATCGTGTGGCATCATCAACAATGGTAAGAAAATAACGAAAACCATCATGAGTAAACTTAGCAAAGGGACCCCATACATCACAGTGAATAAGATCAAAAGGATTTGCAGACAAATGATTAAAGAAAGGGAAAGGAAAACGTTTCTGTTTGGCAATGGGGCAAAGAGTACAAGTTTTATTGCTATGTATATTGCTTACATCAGGAATACAATCATGTAAAGCAAGAAGTTTAGAATCTGAAGCATGTCCTAGTCTAAGATGCCAAAGAAATGGCTTGGTTATGACAGGAACATTAGAAATGTTATTGACAAAAGTACCAAAAACAGAATTTAAAATGGAAGAAGCTGCAGAATCAGATTTGCAAGGAGTTGTAGATAGCAAGTAGAGGTTGTTATGAAGTTTACCCACTCCAATCGTTTTCCAACAAGAAAGGTCCTGTATAAAACACAAATTGGACAAAAAAATGAAACAGCAAGACAAACTTTTTGTTAATTGACTCACAGAGATCAGATTGAAAGTGAAAGCAGGAACACATAACACATTCTCAAGTATAAGACTAGCAGTTACTTGAATAGTGCCAATGTGTGTGACAAGAACTCTTTCACCATTAGGTAATTGGACAAAAGATGAGATAGAACTGGTAATCTTAGTGAACAAATTGATAGAATGGACAATGTGATCTGTTGCTCCAGTGTCAAGGACCCAAGTTTGTTTATCAAAGATTGTTTTACTAGCTGGATTATTGGCAAAAATGGAATGTTGCATACTCAGGCAGACAGAATCATGAGAAGAGGCACAAGGATTACCTGAAATGGCAGAATTGGCTGTAGCTATAGCATCATTGGAATTACCAGAAGTGGATGCATGAGAATTCAGTAGAGATAGCAATTGTTGATACTGATCTGAAGTGAAAGGAAAGGGATTCTGCTGCACAAATTCAGATTGTCTTTGAATATCATCTACCATAATCTGATTAGCCTTGGCCATCCGTCCATTCTGCTTGTAACCTGGAGGAAATCCAACAAGTTTGTAACACTTTTCCATAATGTGTCCAAGCTTTCCACAGTGGCTGCATACAGGTCTTCCTTTGTTAGCATTGCCCTTGAAATTTCTACCATTGCTGTTGTTTGAAGAAGAACCTTGATTGAAGACTTGGTTCTTAACAGCAAGTGCAGCTGATTCAATGGAAGAGGTACCATTAAAGGTTGAAAACCTTTGCCTTTCTTCCTGGATTACCAATGAAAAGGCCTTATCTATTGATGGAACAGGCTCCATCATAAGGATTTGAGTCTTGACTTGTGAAAAACAATCACTCAATCCATTAAGAAACTGCATTATTGAGTCTTGATGATAAAGCTGTGTAATCTTATCATTTACTCCACAAGTGCATTTGCCACATGAACAGCTTGGCAAAGGCCTGAGATTCAACAGTTGATCCCAAGTAGCTTGAAGATCAGTGAAAAACGTTGTTACTGAAGAATCTCCTTGCATTATACTGGAGATCTGCTTCTGGAGCTGAGAGATTCTTGGTCCATTTGCTTGTTGAAAACGGATCTTGAGTGCATTCCACACTGCACGAGCTGTGTCTCTGTAAATAACACTAGCTTTGATGTGAGGTGAAACAGAATTTAAGATCCAAGATGAGATCATCGAGTTGCATTTCGACCAAGCTTGCTTCTCAAGCGGTGTAATCGCCATTGCAACAGTGATGGAACCATCTACAAAGCCAAGTTTGCTCTTAGCATCTAAAGCCATTATCATTGCTCTAGACCAGGTTGGGTAATTATCCTCAGTCAGGTGTGGAGCAACGAGGATCGCACCAGGTGATTCACCATGATGCAAAAAGAATGGACTGCGAGGATCTTCCATTGGAGAAAGCTCGCGATGTGAGGAAGTAGATGAGGTAGTTTCTGTGTTTGACGCCATTGATAAAGGCTCAAGCTCTGATACCATATAAGAAAATACAGAAACTATGAAGAAGAAGATAATATGCGAGAGAGAGAGAGAATGAAAATAATGATCTGAATTGTATTGAATAAATCAATCTGTACAAGCTCTGGACCTAAATACTAAAAACAGAGACCTGGAGAAAATATCCCAAATCTGTTACAACCAAAATTCTGTTACTGCACGTGTGGAAATCTGTTATTCCACGTGTGAGCTTCTTCCAACTTAAATACAATGAGAACTACAGGTAGTTTTACATACACGAAATACAAAACTACAACATCAACATTGCACTGATGTCGTTTAGACAGATAGACAGAAATCAGAAAACTTATTTCTTCTTCGTGGCTTTCTTCTTCTGCTTTATCTCTTTTCTGTCTTTCTGATGTGAATTGCAATCTTGATAACCCATTTAAAAACCTTGAACAAACCCCAGCTGGTTTGACAACACATGTAACTACACTCTGCATGGCCATGGTTTAAGCATTTAGAATGAAGTTATCAAGAAAAAAAGATGTGGTAATATTTTCATTGGCTAACTATTATGACCATTCTCGATTAAACTAGATACAAATCAGCTACTTTTACCTTGGAAAGATAAACGTCCAAAACATGGCCAAACTGACTAAAATAAGACCACACATTATCAACTCTAGCTTCAATTGCAAAGCCATTCCGCCATAGATCGTCGTATATCGTCGACCAACGAAGATCAATCAAGAAAGAGAGGGCCAGGTTATGAGAGGGAAAGCGATAGAGCTTTCTGCCATGGTCTTCTGCAAGAGCAAGCGGGAGGGAGAGAATGGAGAGAATGTTCTAGATCAAAAACAGATTGGTCCAGTTCCATTTACCTTTCAACCCAAACAACCAAGCCCGAACGGACATGAGCCAGCAACCCAACCAATCACAATAAAGCCCAGATTGAAATTTAGCCCAACTCAAGCCAAGTCCACAACAAAAATATACCAACAGCCTAACCCAAAAATAATTCTACTATATAAAATTCCCAAACCCAAAATAAGAATATCCTAAATAATAATAATAAACAACCCCATGAGCACATAAATAATTAGAAAATTACTCCAAAACCCCCTGAAATCACATAAATATTTAATTTTAGATATGTTTTCAAGCAATTTTTTTTGTTGTTACATAATTGTTAAACCTAAAATAAACATAAATTATGTCTAAAAATATTTAAATTATACATAAAAATAAATATTAAATAATTAATTGATAGTCGTACCCCAGACGTATTGTACCCTAATTTTTCAAGAATTGTTATACCTCCATACTCGTACCCGTACCTAAGTCTGTGCAACTTAGCAATCCTCCTCCTCCTCCTCCTTCTCCACTGCTTTTGATGAGCGCCAACAACTTGGTTGTGTTGACCATAAAACCAGTTGGGTCTCGCATACCTTCGGCCTTCAATTCCAATGGCACCAAGGAAGATCAAAAGGTATAGGGAAGCTAAGTATCTATAAATGTGTGGGATAGTTAAGGTATAGAAATGGGTTTTCAAGGAAAGTGGGTTTAGATTGGTTAACTATCCATATGTTGGTTGTCATTATTGTAACAACAACGGGCATTTTTGTGTTAGAGGTTTAGATGATGAGAGTGTAAAGAGAATAACACAATATTTACATGAATAACCCTTCTACATAAGCAATAAGAATGAAAAACCACAGGTGAGATAGGGAATCCTTTACCTTTAGCCACTAGTATTATTGATATTGGAAAATGGTGAAAAATGAACAGTATCTCCTAGTGGTGAATTGTGCTCTTTATGGAGGTCAATCCCTCTCCCCTTTGTAAGCCAAGGGAGGAGGTGGACCCCTAACAAATGCTGAATACTTATTGGGTGTGAATACAGTACAAAAACATTTTCTAAAATAGGGAAAATGTGAAAAAAAAACCCTTAACATCCCCAAAACGACAAAAGGTATGCACAATCAGCCATCAAGCAATAGTTCCACAAGAACTTTTTGATGTTAGCCGGCATTTCAATGAGCATGTCTAGAAGCCACTTGAGAATATGCCATTCCCCAATTATCCTTTAGTCCATGACTACAAGAAGAAAAGGGAATTGTACCCTTTGCATAAGCTCAGAACTCTGGCATAATTCCCCAAAACAGGGAAGAAAATACACTAAATCTGATATAAAGAACAACCTCTATTAGCCACTACAATTATATATATGTGTGTGTGTGTAGCCACAAGTGATGTACTAAAATGAATTACCAGATACATTAGGAAAGGGGCTGCTCTTCAGATCATTTCTGTAATGGTCTATATTCTCAACTAAATACTAGAAAATGTGAACTGTATCCAGAAATAATAAACATATGAAATTCTCTAAGTTGTTTCTATACTCCCAATTTTGATTTTGTTTGAGAATCCATGTTCTAAATGTCAAACATACGGCAGAAGTAAAAGCAACAGTATTATGAGATGAAAAAAATGTATCGCCTTTGACACTAGAAAGCAAGAGAAAAAATAATTAAGAGTTCAAAAGGATTAATTACATGAGCTGTTAGAGGAAAATCAGTCTTGTTGATGCTAAGCACGCAAGTGGACATTTGGATTAAAAAAAAATCCCGCTAGTCTTTTTCTTTGGCATTCCAATCAGAGATAATTCCTTTCAACAATCTGCATCTACTGAGCAATAAAGAAAGTGTATCATTTTTGACAAAATCTCTTTGAACTTAGCTGAAGAGTATAGTATAAAGGTGAAATTGATAAAGTGGTGGATGTATATCAACAACCAAATTCTGCCAGCAACCCAGCTGGATATGGATATGTTGGATGGGACCATCTCCAAGGACTTTACTGGTTACCGAGCTTCATCTATACACTCCTTAGAGGTTGTAGTACGCAATTGAGATGTTAGCTTGCTTGTCTCTTCCATTACCCCATTATAATATTAGCAACTTGCTTTCCTACAGAGATGTCAGATCCTACCCTGATATTCAACACCTTAGCTCTGAAAAATCCAGCAAAGAGAAAGGAAATCTACGCACATCAGCTTCACCAGTAGTCACCACATGAGCAGATCCCTTTCTTGAAGCGATGAAATTGCCTCAAATCCCTCACAACAATCTCTTTGTTAACAATTTTTGTAATGAACTTAGTTGCTTCATGGCAATTCCCACACACCCTAAGGTTCTTTATGATCAGTAATCTGGTTCCAGGCCCTGTGTTTAAGAGACCAAAAGCAATAGCAAGCCACTCACTGTGATTACATAACATTTTTCCTTTGACTTCCTCATCAAGGGAATTCAACACAAATTCAGCCTTAATTTGGGACATATCCAATAGCTCTCATTTCATGATCCAACTTATCCAAAAGTTGCATCATGTTTTCATATTGATAATGACTCTTATCTTCCATAAGAAAAGCATGGAATTTCCCTTTCACTTCCACTACACTATACCCTGGCACTTTCTTCATCCCTGTCCTTCCCATGATTTTTTCTAACACTAGCCACATCATCCCACTTACTCGCCTTTGCATACAAATTCAAAACTGAAGACCCAACTAACGAATGAAGCTCAAACCCACAATCCATTGCTCTACACCAAATTTCCTCCCCCGTTTTCAAATCCAACAACCTCGTACATGCCTTGAGGGCCACCATGAAAGTCAAGTTATCCTTATCAGTTCTAACACCTTTCAAGATCATCTGATGATATAGATTTAGAACTTCATCTGGGAACTTTTTACGTGAATAGGCTATTATAATGGCATGGCATTCCATGCATCTATGCCTCTTTGAGGCAATACATCAAATACTTTTCGGGCAGCTTCAATGTCGCCACGTGACGTATACTTCTGGGCACAGTGCTGTTATTTACCAAAATACAGTGAGCATATAAGTTGATTGTAAATTTTCCATCATCAACTAACAAGAAATGCTTCTCTTGTGGTGATGTGGAACGTCAAGATTGTCTGCTTTAATTTCCCATCAGACTGGTCTGGCATGTGTTTTCCGAAAGTCTGAACTTGATTTGCAGGTTTTACCCTATTTCTTGGATTCATAATCGACCGTTATCTCCAAAAGCTTATTGGATTAAGGACTAGCGTGGGAAGTTCAAAAGAGGAAAGAATATTAGAAAGAAAAGAAGCAACTCAAAGAAAAAGAAGAGAAAGCTTCCAAGATATAGCGGGTGCAAGAAGAAAAGTTGATGAATATTTGCAAGGAAATTGTCTTTTATTTATTTGGCCCTGCCATTGGGAAAAGTGGATATGGAAATGGAATAGGTTTGGTTTTTTAGTTAGTCCACCCCCAATGGTGATACCCACTATTCTTCTCTTTCAGTTTTCTGGAACAGATATTATAATTTTGTTTAATAATTTTTTTTGTGAGTTAAATATTACTCGTCTGGGGTTTGGTAATGCCTCAATTAGAAAGGGTGTCAAATGCAATAGGAAGAACAAAAATGAAAGATAAATGCAAATAAGCAATTGAAAAGCAAGGAACTTACTTTCATCGAAGGAAGAAATGATTACAGTAGATTTTGAGCCCAAGTGTAGATCGATTGCAAAAATACTTGAAAATCTATGCTTTGATAAGGGAAAAATCTTTGGTATTTTTGTTTTTGGTTTTTTTTTTTTGGGAGCTATGTTATTTAATATGTGATTAAATTTAAAATAGTATCTCTTCAAATTTTTTAATTTTCAAAAACTCTTCATAAACATAAATAAAAAGCAAAGATTAAAAACTTGAAGTAAACAATTTTGAACATAGTGGGCACCATACCACAGAGGTACCGATGAAGAACCTTTTTGATGACTAGATGTAGATACAAGAAAAATAGTTGTTTTGATGATGCTTAATGTTCTCTCTCATTTTTTTTATTATGATTTTCTGCAAAATCATCTAATTAAAGTTGACCAATTTTTTTCATGAAATCCCCTAGTAGTAGTTTATCTTCAGTTACATAGCATGTCCAGGGCCAAGAGCCTTATAACTTATGTCATAACTTGCTCTTCTTTATTAAGAGACCAGCCTCTCCCCATATATATAGCATGTCTATGTGTTATGTATTGTGCATCCTAACTTCTCCAGACAATTAATTGACATTTGATGTTTTATTTCTTTGTCTAAGTTGTTGGAAAATTTAACAAAAAAGTGAATGGAAATAAGAAAGAGGTTTAGTGACACGAAAAGATCATTTTCTTTAAGAATGATATTTGTCCCCACTCAGAGAAGTCTGCTAATGAGTTTGCAAGAAAATTATCTCCTAAATTAAATTAAACAACTACAAGTAGCAAGATTGGAGAATTATTTGAATTTCTTTATTTGGAGAGAATTTAAAAAAAAAAAAACTTAAATATGGTATTTTATTTATTAGCAATGAAGAGTTGCCAAAGAAAATACACATTTTAAAGGTCACTTTTGCTGAAACAAACACACGCTAAAATGTTGCCCAAACTCCCTCATTTGTTTTGCAAAATTTTCAAGAAAACATGTTTTATTGCAATTGTTGCTTGAGCAAACTGCCCTTCTAACTCAAGTAAGTTCTTCAATAATAGAAACAAATTTCACACTAAGTGTCTCTCACCTTTCCTTTACTCGAGCAAGGTTTAGACAGAAAGTTTGCTTGTCCTTTGTTGTAGTCAAACTTAATATTGCATGAGCAAAACTAAATTTTGCTTGAGAAAAACTATATCTCGCTTGAGCAAGACACTGAAATTCACTTTTATTTTTTTTTTAAAAATACTCTATTTTAATTACAACCTTCTGTGTATAAGTTCAATGTGGTAAAGGGTTGGAAATATCTTTGCAAGATAGATTGTACAACTCTTACATGTGATTACATAATTAGCATGCATTTGACAACAAACAGAAGAAAAATACAAACTAAATCACACTAGCTTTATCATGGTCCATCCCAACAGATGTGAAGCAAACTAGTTAGGTTACAAGGGAAAAAGTATATGTTCATAATCAATGACAATGCTTTCCTTGAGTCTATCAATCCAATGATGGCCCTTGCCAGCAACATTAACAATTGCTCCGACTTCATGCCTCCCTATTGCAAACCAGAAGAAAGAAATAAGACAAATTAATAGACAAAAGTGGGTCTAGAAATGGACTTGCATATAATTACAAACATCAAGTTTAGATTGATTTGAACTCAAATGCATATTGACTCAGCCAGAACCACTTCTTAATTAAAGTGACATACATATGACATCAATCATAAGTCCAAGATCATGTAGGATAGAATGCAGACTTTGGAAAATTTGATCTACAAGAAAGTTAAACAGAGCAAATACATCAATTTGGTTATAATAAATTTTTGGTAACTGTTAAAAAGTATTCATACTTCAAAATTTTGGATTTTATTTTTACATATTTAAGATTATATATATATATATATATATATATATTTATACATAATATTTTATAAGAATTTTTTTATCTGGCACTAACATGGATCTACCAATGCAGACCATTGCAACAAATTCTGGAAGTGAGACTGAGTTTACTGAAAGAATTCCAGCAAGCTGACACGCAAGGCCTACTGCAATAAACCCAACAGGTGGTCCTGATATGGTGGGGCTAATGAATGAAGAATATAGGCACTTTTACTTTGTAACAGAGAAGGGCTGTAATGCTATGGTGTGGAACAGAGTATAACGGTTAAACAACCAGTAGACCAATATTATATTAAAGAGAAAGTTTAGGCGCACTGTTGAAATTGAAAGGGACAATCCAAAGCATCGTAGCAGATAGAGGAGCAATGATCAAGCACAAGTGGCAGTGTCAATCTGGGCTAGCAAGGAGTTGTTGGGAATCAGTGCCATATATTGTGAACAGTTCATCCATTGCTTTGAAGAGATGATGCCACGTGGTTTATGAGGCAGTTAGAGATTGAGCTACACGTGTAATGCTTAGATAGGATCCTTCTTGTAACTGATTTTTCCCTCTAAAATAGGGAGTCAGTTTTTCTGTTTTTCCTTTTGCTTGCTTGGACACTATATATAGAATTAGGTGCTATGTATTACTCAGTTGCTTGTATTCATTTTCTCAAAATCAATAATATCTGAGAGAGTTCTATTTAGAGAGTTCTATAAGTTTTTACACGCACAACATTTGTTACAACTCTAAAGTGGTCGACAGTGAGTAGAAGAGAAAATGTGGTGAGTTCATATGAAAGTGATTGTTCACCATTCATAGTCAACTACTTCAAGTTGTGGTAAAAGTGGAGGCAAATTGAGTGGTTGTAGAAGAAAGTTATATTTATACATGTAATCTTTCCACTAGTGTATAAAATCTTACCTTTCTACTAAAAAACCAGTAACTGAGGAAGAGAACAAAAGAAAAAAGGGCAGTACAAGTAGAGGAGAGCCTTTTCTACAACTTGTTAAACCTTTTCTTCAAGCATGGGATCAACAGATGTCATTAGCGTTTCAGGTTAAAATTCCTGATTACAACTTATAGTTCTTCTAGGTCTTACTTCACCATTACAATTTTGCCTATTTCTTTCCCTAATATCAATTATCAATTAACAAAGGAGACCCCAATTGTAAGATAAAGAAGCCATGAGTGCCTTACTATTTGTCTAAACTCTGCATATCATCATGATGCTATAAGACAAAGCCTACATTACTGCATTGCCAAGCTTGGGCAACAGCTAGCAATTAAAAGCTTCAATGCAACTGCAAAAGAAAAACTCTCTTGAATCTACCTTTGAAATGGTTGATGCAGTTGGGGGGGGGGGGGGGGGTGGACAACGTCTTTGGTGAAAACTGGCCCAAGTTTTCTTCTTTCCTTCTAATTTTACAACACTGGAGTTGGAAAATTGTAGTGAATACCGAGAGAGCAACTAGAGTATTGATTTTACCTTCCAACTTAAGTGAAGAAAAATGATAAGCTTACTATCTGTTGTACATATCTTCTCAGATCCTGGCAATGCGAGAATCTCACCTCGCCAACAAACTACAAAGTCCAATAATCGTATCCAGTATGGGGGGCAACTAGCAGAAATAAGAATCACAAATTACTGGACTCAAATGAAAGAATATGAAACTAATTAATGAATTTTAAAAAATAAATATACCGCTACAAAAAAAAAAAAAAAAAAAAAAAATCCGTAAAGGAGAGAGATAGTGACTTACAAAAACTTTAGAGAAAAAGGAAATTATCAACTGTACAGATTCATCAAAGCTTCTACTTTCACTGGGATTCCTCTTTTTCGCAATCAGTGTTACCTTGTCCTTGTGTGCTTAAATTTTCAATCCAATTTCCCAAATGTGGAATAAATCTTTCAATTAGATTATGGAGTTGTATCCTCTTTGGGTGTGGTACATCTATCTCATTAGAGGTACCTTCTCCACTGGTTCCATCATTGTCATCACGGCTTCGCTTAGTTTTGGTATCTTTTGCTGAACCTTCAAAATCATCCTCATAAGGAGTGATGCTACAGCTGCTGCTGTTGCTGCACCTGGGCATAGTTTGGTTTAGATCTTCAATGTCTTGCTCGAATATCAAACGGCCCCCGCATTTCATAACCTCCAATCCTGGACCATCGGTTTCAAATTTAATCTCAATCTGCGTGAATATATCATCTGCTTGACTCAATTCTTCTTTCCGTTCCTCATTGAATGATTGAACAATGGGATGGTAATTCTGAAATAAGTGATACGATTCAACGTCACCAAATTCTTCCGAAAAAAAAAAAGCTGCCACTGCCCTCAAAAAGAAATCTATCGCTTTCCAATGAACACCAAAGTTCATGCGTACCTCTATAACCTCTCCATTCAAACAATGAATTAAGTTGGGGAAATGGATGATGCTGGCAGAGTACAAAAATAGCACACACAACGACTCCCTTCAATTTATTACATAAACTTGAAGGCACTTGCAGATTCATTGAAGCCCCTATGCTTTGATGGGTGAACCATTTCGGAATTTCTCTTCCAGGAATAGCGAACGAAAAACATATCACTTTCCTCTGAAACATACAAAACTACAAAGTCATGATATTTAGGAGAGAGAGAATAGTGAACAGATGACTTATTTTCCTGTGAAACATACAAAATTACAAAGTCATGATATTTAGGGGAGAGAGAGAGAGAGACCTGAGACTGTAAGTAATTTCTTAGCATTGCTAAACATATGTCAGGGTAGTCTTGATTGTCAATCAATTTGGTACAATTGACAAGGTGAATAAACGGATGAAAATTGGCGTCAGGTCTTAATGGTAATGTATCCAATGAGGTACAACCATCTGCATATATATCGTGATTATTTAATGGAAGCTTTGGCAAAGATCGAAGATGTGTGCAACCACTCAGAAAAAGAGACTTCAAATTAGATAGTCCAGTGGTACTTTCAGGAAGGCCAACAAAAATATTTGCCCTGAGATCTAAATGGCTTAAAGAGTGTAAACAACCAAGACTATCAGGGATTGCTTGAAGATTGCAATAACTTAGATTCAATTTAGTCAAAGACCATAAATTAGAAAGAGAATGCTCTAACATGCCCGTGGGATCTACTCTTCTTTTTGGCATTAAAGTAAAACTGAAGATTTTATTTGATGACATAGATGATAAGCCTTCACATCCACAAAGAGATAGTACTTTGAGATTTTTTAAGAGAACAATTGAAGAAGGTAATTCTGTTATAGCAGTTCCACTCACATCTAGCTCTTCTAGACCTTTGATATTCCCCAAATTCTTTGGCAGTTCATTAATTTTTGAGCAACCAGACAAAGTGAGAATTTTTAGAGACATCAAACAACAACAAATATTTGGAAGACTTGAAAGGTTTTGCAGTCTCCTAGATCTAATTTAGTAAGGCCAGTTAAATGCTCCACAGACAATGGTAGTTCTTTTATGGCAATCTCATTCAAATAAAGTTCCGACAAACTTGACATATTTCCCACAATCTTTGGAAACTTCTTTAGTCTTGAACAACTAGAAAGAATAAAAATTTCAAGAGATTCCAAGTTGATCTTGGGTGGAAGGCTCTCAAGGCACTTACAACCATTTACATCCAATCGAGTAAGCCATTTGAGATTTCCAAGAGATGCATGAATCTTAGATAGTCTTATACAATGTTGAAGAATCAACTGCTTCAAATTTGGGACTCTACTAAAGTCCAAGGTCTTGATCAAGTTTTGAGAGTCATTGAGATCTATAAGGTTTAACTCATCAAAAATCTGTTATAAACCAATAAATAATAGATAAAGTCAAGCTTTAATGAAAAGGAATATAATACACATTTGCATAAGTAATAATCTTACCAAATTTCCTTTCCATAGTTGTTTGATGCCGCTACAATGCATTCTCAATTCAACAAGTTTGTTTGGTTGGAAATTGGTTGGTAGGCATTTTAAATGATATCCATGCCATTCAATAACACGCAACTCATTAGAAAGATAACTAAGACCTTCTAGAAATTGCACCTTACCCATATTGAGGTCTTTTGGAAGTTGCATAGTACCATTTATGAAGTCTTGTGGAAATTTCTCATTACCAATTTTAAGCAATCTCAAATTTTTCATCTTTGAGAAGGCTTCAGCACGCAAGTGTTCCATTTTTTGAATAGGAAATTTTAGCATTATGCCTTCAATTGCCTCTGTTCCCTAATAAATAAAACAATGAATTTAGAATAATTAGTAAATTCTTAGAAAATTTTATAGTAACATATATACTTCTTAAAGTTTAGGTTTATACTAGTCTAACTTACAGTATTATTCTTCAATACACGAATGACATCCTCATAAATCCACAACCTACTACGTCCACCGGGCTCTCTAGGGGATTCGCGACGAATGATTTCTTGACCCATATCTTGTAGCAAATCATGCATCCCTATAGCACCATTTTCATTAATGGTTATGAGAGATTTGTTCATAAGAACACCAATATTGTAATCTGGATGGTAACCAAAACTTTGTAGTACATCTCTTATGCAATCTTTGGTCTCTCCTTTGAAAAAACATGCCATATCTAAAAACAATCCTTTCTGCGTATTTGTAAGCCCATCAAAACTTATTTGAAGCAGAACCATAATATTTTCATCAAATTCTAATTTCAGATTATTTAGGGCACTTTTCCATTCATCCATTGTTTTATCAAACAACAAAGAACCTAAAACTTTAAGAGCTAAAGGAAGGCCTTTAGCATAATTCACAAAGTCCTTAGATAAAGTTACAAAATTTTCTTCAGGATGAGGTTTATGGAAAGCTTTCCAACTAAAAAGCTTCAAAGCATCATTGTCACTCAACCCCTTGGATGTATATATATCTTTCACACCACAACTTATTAATATTTGGCTATCTCTGCTTGTTACAATGATTCTACTCCGCGCACCAAACCAATCATGTTTCCCTGTTAATGCTCATAATTGTTGTTCTCCATCCACATCATCAAGAACAATAAAAACCTTTTTATTATGTAGTGTATTCCTTATAACATCGATTCCCTCATAAACATTCCATATTCTTATTTCACTTTCCATGAGGATCTTAGAAAGAAGTTGTTTTTGTAAAGAAACTAGACCTTGATTTTTAGTTTCTTCTCTAATATTAGCAATAAAGCTACTAGCTTCAAAGTTTCCTGAAATTCTTCTATAAATTTCTTGTGCAAGAGTTGTTTTGCCCATTCCACCCATCCCGCATATCCCAACAAAGCGAACATCACCCAACCCTTCACCTAAGTATGAACCCAACATTTCCTCCACACATGAGTCCATTCCAACAAGGTCCTCATAAACACTTGAGAATTTATGATACAACTCAGTGCATATCCTTCCAATGATTTCTTGGATAACTTTTGATTCATACCTGCAAAGAAAATTGCAAAACAATAATTTTGATGAGGCAAAGCTAGCCACATTTAAAGATAAAACATTCAGCATATAATCCTAATCTTAGCTTTATTCAGCCACATTGAGAATGCCTAATTATATTTAGTCCTCTTTGTTTTACATTTCTTGGAATGCTATTTTCAAGCGCCCTTTTTTCATAAAAATAAAAAATAAAACAATTGAAGTATTAACTATATAATTCTACTTTTCACCTAACCACTTGCTTTGGACATTTTTACTAGCTTATTTTTTTTTTCTTCATATAAAAAAAAAAAATGATGTATTAACTGTATAATTCTATTTTTCGCCTAACCACTTGCTTTTGATATTTTTACTTGCTTATCAAGACAATACTACCAATAACATAAAGTAGCAATTCGCTTGAAAACATTACGGGTGGGCGGGTAGCTTATATAAAGCAAAGCTATGTAGACTCCATAAGTCACATGTAGAATGAGGATTACCAAGTTCGTGACTTTTTGCTCATGTTGGGTAATTTAGGGACTACCATGCCAAACTATGCAAATCCAAAGTCCAATTTGAGATTATAATTTCCAAAGTTTGTAATATATATGGGACAAAGAAATTCATTGCAAGATGTATTATGGGGGCAATTTTAGAGATATAATTGGCCAAATTTGTTGTGAGGCCCAAGTTTGTGTAATTATGTACTTGCATGACATTGATTTAGTACTACTAGGATCAGAATGGGGTTAGTCTAGGTTATTTTAAAAATATTTGAATACTGACGAAGTAAAAGAAAAAAAAAAACAAAGGTAAGAAATGATAAATAAATTCAAGAAAAAAAAAAGTTGACAAAAAATAGCATTATTTCAAAGAAACTCTTACTTATCCTTTAAATCCCATCCAGCAAGATCGGCAACTTTTGTTAGAGCAGCTTTCCACGTTTCTATATTTCTCATGTTATCCTTGAAACTCTCTTCGTGTTTATCAAAGGCTTCTGCAAAAGTCCCCCTATGATTTCGCACATCACTAGGATCTACATAGTGAAAAACAGGTAGAACTACCAATCCGGTCTTTTTCATGCACTCAACGATCTTTGTTAGTACAATCAAGCACCACTTTGAAGAAGCGTAGTCCCATGATAAAATAATCATAGCAAACCTTGATTCTTCTATTGCTTTCAAGAGTTCTGGGGTAATTGATGTTCCTCGCTTAAGTTTTTCATCGTCCTTAAAAGTGGATATGCCTTTTTGTTTCAAAGTTGTATATAGATGATTTGTAAATCTTTTGCGGGTGTCCTCGCCTCTGAAACTAAGAAATACATCGTATTTCCCTCCTTTGGAAGAAGAAGAAGAACAAGAATATGATGGAAGAAGAGCCATAAAAGAAATGGAAGAGCTTGAATAGTGAGGTTATAAAGATTTAAGAAATTGCAGGTGTGACTGAAAAAAAACTCAAAAAAGCCTCTTGCAAAACGAGTGAGAAGATGGGTCAAAAGTTTTTATAATCTATGACCCATTAACTCATTTTTTGTTAGAGTTGGTGGGCAAGTGGGCATCCATCTAAGTGAGTGAAATTTCTCCAGGCCAAGACGAGTGAGTGAAATTTCTCAATTTCTTCTTCTTTTGCTACTTTTTTCACGTGGGCATGGGCCCCATTTGAGTAGACGTCTATATGCACAGGAAGATACCTAGAAGAGGACCACTTGTGATAGGCCATAAACTGAATGACCCCTTGTGATAGAAATTAATTAATTGATTAGCCAAGTTATTAATTAATCAATTTATTAAGCAAATGCGTGGTAGCACAAACAAATCACCAATAAACTAATTATGCAGCGGAAAATAAATAACACGGTGATTTGTTTACGAATAGGGAAAACCTAACGGCAAAAACCTCACCGGGTGATTTTCAGGTCACCACTCCCGAAACTCCACTATTATCACAACAAGCGGTTACAAGTAAAGGAATCCCAGTACCTTACCAACCTACAGTTGACCCTTTACCCCAATACCCAATTGGACTTGTTCTGTAGTGACAGTTCCCCTTTCAGATGCACGACTCCCAGTACATGACTAACCAATTGCGCGGATTCCAGTACGAGACTTCAATCACCAACTAAGAAGGTTGTTGGTTGCAAAGTTCTTCAGTTCATCCACACGATGAAGATCAAGAAGATGCTTGATCACAAAACACTACGGTGCACATACACAGCAACTTCTTCAAGAGAAAGAGATGAACTAGGGCAAAAACTTTGTCTCTGGTCACAATTTGCTTGAAAAGAGTTTGCTCAAAACTTGTGCAACTTGTGAACACTTTGACAGCCCTTAAACTGATCCTTTTATATGTCTAGGTTTAGGAGAAAAGAAGGCCCAAAGACACATTCACGGATCCCAAGAAAATCATATTGAAATTTTGAAAATCTTAAACCTCGACAGATAGCAGGTGTCGAGCAGCTGTCGAGCACACCGAATGAAGAATAGCTTCGTTAAGCTCGATAGATGTAGCTGTCGAGCCAGCTGTCGAGATTTAATGATTTTGCACTCTGAACTTGTTTTCTTGAACAGACTTGAAAGCTTCAATACTTAATCTTGAAACAAGGTTTCTTGAAGAATTTAGAACATCTTAAATCTACCCAAATACAAGTAAAGTGCGTTTTGTCAAAGGATAAGCCAATTACCTAAAATCATGACATATGTTCTTAACAAGTGAAACACATATGTCCTAACAACTTGCACGCAGAATCTAATAAAAATTTCACTCACTCAATATCACAATTTATTAAAATAGTCTACAATGAGTAGTGAAAAAAATGTGATTGATATTTTTTTTAAAAAGAAAAAAAGGTGATAAGTTGATGAAAAAATAGTGAACAAGTTTCTTTGAATAGATTACTTGTGAATGTCAGTCCCTCAATAGGTTATTTTTTGCTAAATAATGGTCCCTTTTTAAAAAATAAAAATAAAGGACAAAATCGCTACAATTCCTACAAAAAAATTAACATGATTATATATTTTGGAAATTTGATTGCTAGAGTGTATGTTCTATATGTTCTTAACAAGCATATCAAATTTCATGTCAATCAGATGTTATTTATTATTTGATCTATAAACTTATTTTTTATACATAATTTTAGACTACAAAAATTTCAAATTTAAATATTTAATTGATGACATATCTATTGATATTTAATTTTCTAAAAATTTTACAAATATAAAAGATATAAAAAGAAAATATAATCTAATGGAGCGCATTAGTCAAAATTCACATCTAATAAAAATATAATTAATGGAGTTCGTTGACAAACTTTGTCCTAAAATAAAAAGGAAATAGTTAGCAAAACAAAACTATAAAGATGAAATGATATATGTACTTCTCTATCAAATAAGACATCTTTGGAGTCATTGAGTGCACAGCAACTGTATAACCTTAAAGTTCATATGTTTCAGACATTATCCAATCTACTGAATTTGTAAACAGACCAAGCAATACCATGAGGTTAAATGGAAGACCAATTTGTGTACAGATATATAATATAGAATACAACAAAGGGTGAAGTTCCACAATGGTCAATCTTCCAAGCGACACCTTAAACACTGTACTCAGTTTAAAATCTCTATTAAATTAACACACAGGGAAGTACGTGGTTGTTAACTTGTAATAAGAATGAGCAGATGGGTCAACAGTTCATTTTCTAGGACCCATCACCAAAAAAAAAAAAAAAAAAAAAAAAAAAAAAAAAAAAACAAAACTGAAAACAAACAAACAAAAACATGTAAACATACAAAGCATAAAACTAGACTGATTCAAACACAAGAAAGCAAAACAAACAAGTAATGCAAAAACATAAAGGGAGAGAGAGAAAAAAGTGACTGAATCACTTTGAGCCTTTTTCTTTCCAAACTTTGGTTTTAGAGGAAGATCCTTTCCTAGAGTTGAACCTTTGTTTCGGAGGTAAGGGGGAAGAATTGAAACCATTCAAGTTCGAAAGGAACATGAGGGCCTTGAGAAGATCTCCAAGAGGACCTAAAGATGGTGGAATTTGACCTTGACCACCAGATGATAACACACTATTGCTTTGTTGAGTGGCTAACCACTTATAGCAATTTGGACAAGTATGCCCTGAAGTTCCGTAGTGATGACAGAAATGTGGCTTCTTCGGTTGAGAGTTTTTATTATTAACCTTCTTATTCCTAGAGTTTTTAGTCTCTTTCTTTTCAATCTTAGGGGGTGCTCCTAGAATAGATTTGCCATTATCTAAATTTTCACTAGCTATTTCAGTTTTAGTTTCATTATTTTCAGCATCATTATCATTAGCAGGTGAAACAAAAACAATCTTACTAGAAGAGGCAATATTAGGAGAAGAGTAGAGAGTTCATACCCCAAGCTGGTTCTGTCAGAAGTTGATTTCTAAAGGTCCAGCATTTCATCCAGCTTTGCATTGGAAGTCCTCTCCAACTGAGCTCGAACTTGGAATAATTCTGCTTTAAGCTTCTTGGTTCTTTCAGCCAAGAAGTTGTTCTCGAATCTTAGTGCTCCAATGGTTTGATTGGCTTCATCAACCTTTGTGGATAGCTCCTCTCGTTCCAACTCCACTTCACTAAGCTTCTTAGTAGACAACCTATACAACTTTTCATGCTTTTCAGATACCTTGTATAACTTTGCATAGGCTATATGGATGTCATCCTATTCATCCATCTTCTTGAACTTGGATTCCACCAAGTCCTCTTCTTCATCCACTGCTTCTACGATCCCCTCAGTAGGATCCACTGTGGCAATGAAAGCACTCAAGATTCCCTCGTCATCACTATCATCTAACTCAGTCTCAGGCTCAGTATCACTCAAGGTAACAGCAAGAGCCTTGCTTTTCCCAAATCGACTTGAGATATATTGGTCATTCTTGTTTCATGTGTCCGAAATCTTGACATCCGAAGCACTTTGGTCTGAAGGGAATAGTATACTGACCACCATCCTTAGCATCCTTCTTCCCTCTATCTTGACTTCTGAATTGAGAGGAATTGGATTGCTTACGGTCCTTGTCAAAACCTTTCACATTGGCATTCTTCATGAGCTTCTTGAACTACATAGTGATGTAGGACTTCATCTTGGAATCTTCATCATTTGAAGAGTCATCAGTCTCATTACTTTTGGCTTTCAGTGCCATATTCTTACTTTTGGTTCCTTTCCCAAGTCTAGTCAAACCCAATTCATAGGTTTGCAAGTTGCCAATCAGCTCCGTCAAAGGAATGGTGTCAATGTCCTTTGATTCTTCAATCGCTGTTATCTTGGCATGAAATCTCTTAGGGAGAGATTTGAGTACCTTTCTCACAATCTTGGGCGTAGGAATATAATCACCAAGATTGAATGCTGAGTTCACTATGTCCTTCAGCTTGGCATAGAACTCATCGAACATCTCATCCTCCTTCATCTTTATCTCCTCAAAGCTAATTGTGAGCATTTGGAGCTTTGAATCCTTGACAACTTTAGTCCCTTCATAGGTTGTTTGGAGGATGGTCCATGCTTCCTTTGTAGTTATAGTTGAGGATATTTTCTTGAACTCCTCATTGCTCACCGCACTGAATAGGTTATTCAATGCTCTGCTATTGAATTTTGTCGCTTTGATCTTGGCCTCATCCCAATTAGCCGACATTTCCTTTAACTTCACCCAACCAATTTCCACAGCTTGCCAGACTTTCTTATCTAAAGACTATAAGAAAGCTCTCATGTGTACTTTCCAGTATGCATAGTTAGTGCCATCAAGTAAAGGAGGTATAATAAGAGATTGTCCTCTATCCATGACAAATAGGGGTCAATGGATCACACAACAAAAATTAAAACCTAGCCAGAGTGTGCCTGCTCTGATACCACTTGTTGAGTTAAAATGAATTGACCCCTTGCAAATTAATTAATTACCCAAGTTAATTAATTAGGTTCAATTACATGTACTAGCGTGGCAGCACAAACAAATCACCAAATTATCTAAATGCAGTGGAAAATAAATTTGACACTGGGGATTTGTTTACGAATGGGGAAAACCATCGAGACAAAACCCCACCAGGTGATTTTAAGGTCACCACTCCCAAGAATCCACTATTATCAATCGCAAGCGATTACAAGTATAAAGAATCTTACCAAACCCTTTGGCCTATCTTGAAATACCAACCTATAGTTGAACCCTTACCCCAATACCCAATTGGACTTGTATTGTAGCAGCAATCTTTCCGTTCAATGCACGAATCCCAGTACGTGACTAACCAATAATGCATGGATCCTAGTACGTGACTAACTCCAGCAACTTGAAGAGGTTGTTGGCTGCAAAGTTCTCCAGTTCTTCAACAATGAAGATCAGGAAGCTCCTTGGTCACAAAACCCTTAGCGTAAAGACGCAGTAGCCTTTTTAGAGAGAATAATGAACTAGGGCAATATCTACATGCATGACGGCCTTTAAAATAAGCCATATATATGTTTAGGGTTGTGAGAAAAGAAACCCTATACAAATATTTCAGCATGGACCGAAAATCAAATCTGGAAGTTTTGATTTCGTAAGTCTCGATAGAAATAGCTTGTGTCGAGCTTTTGTTGAGCTTTAACATTAAATCTCGATAGAAAGGATTCTGTCGAGACTTCTGTCGAGCTTTAGTGAACAGCTCTTTCTTCACTTGTTTCTTGGTCAGATCTTCATGGCTTTAACTTTTGACTTGAACAAGATGTTTCTTGAAGTCCTAAACCCATCCTAGATCTACCCAATTACAAGTAAAGTGCATTTTGTCAAAGGATTAGCCAATTACATAAAATATGTCAACCCATCCTAGATCTACCCAATTACAAGTAAAGTGCATTTTGTCAAAGGATTAGCCAATTACATAAAATATGTCTCTAACAACATATATATACACATTGTAATTACACACATCAAAATGTAATAATCAAACATAGTGAATTTCATTAAAATTATATGAATGATTTTAAAAAAAATAACAAACTAATAATAGAAATATTTATTAGTGCATGGATATCAAAATATATCTTTTCCCTTTTGTTTCAAACTTTTTACAGCTAACTTTAGGCCAAAAGTTTTTATATCTTGTTCTAATACCCCACTCTCAACCAATTGGTTTTGAAACTAGAGGTAGATCCATTAAGACCCAATTATTATTAAATATTATTGAACCTATCTCAACATTAATAGCTTTTATATCAGAAAACTACATCTTTTAGAGGCACAAAGCTTTCTCAAAGTTTAGGATCACTTCCCTCAAAGAATACTATAGGCATTTGTTTAGGACTACACTTTAATTATCTTCAACAATGTAAACAAGAGCTTCTCATGAAATAAAATTTGGATCAAAATCCTTTTATTTCTTACACTTTGACTACTTGGTGAACCACATTTAAATCTTTAATACCACTTAATGTGATATTCAACATTGGAGTCATCTATTTGTGTCTAAGAGCATTAGCATCCAGGGATGCAAAAAAGTTCTATTTTGCATTTTCAAAACCTACTTTATCTATTTTACCAACCAATTATACAACTCACCCTACATCCCAGTTTCTATTTTTATATACACCCTATTAAAATAATATAAACTACACCATCAAATAATATATATATATATATAAATCAATTTCTCTCTCTTCTCTCCCATCTCTCTATTCTACCCAACAACTCTTCTTTTTCCCTACTACTACCCGCCAACATCACCCACAACTCATACATCTGAACAACCACTACAGACCCAACAAAACACCAAGACCCACCACCATTCATACAGTAAACCATTGAGAATCGACCAAAAAGCCCATAACAAACCCATTGAACCACCACCACAACAAAACCACCAAACCCACAAAATCAACCAAAACTATACCGAAATGATTCAACCCATCACTACCAAAATGATTCAACCCACAACCATCGTGACCCACACCTCAACCACATCCATGAACCACACCGCAAACGCAAGCCTCTACCAAAATCCATTGCCTCCACGCTCCACCATAGATGCCGATGTCCACCATAGATGCTGATCACCACAAACCCACACCTTCCACCACACCGATCCACAAACTCAGACCTCCATCACGCCGATCCACAAACCTAGATCTCCACCATGCCAATCCCTACAAAACCACCCCCTCTACCTCACCACCACGGCAACACCATATGCATAGAAACCCACCAAAAAAAAAAAAAAAATCAAAGGAAAATCTACACAAAACCCACGATCACTGAGCAAGCAGAGAGTTAAGAAAGGAGAGTTTTAGAGAGTAGAAAGAGAGAGAGTTTCAGAGGGTCTGAGAAAAAGTAAGGGAGAGAGAGAGAGCAAAAAATGAATAAATTGATATTATTTGGGTTTAGAAACTCGTGAATAGTGGGTTGTAAATATAGGTACTTACTGTTCACGGGTTGTAAAATTTTTAGGTTTTACATACCGGGTTGGAGCATGTTTTTGGGTTTTCAGTGGCTAAAATAGCAACTGGGGGGGTTTTTACACCCCCCATTGCTAATGCTCTAAGTAGATATTGGGGTATCCTTGAAATCATCTTTAAGTTTAAACTCAATAAATTCAATCTCTTTTGATTTCACTTTTATATTAGACATGAAGTCTAGTAAATTATATACCCATGAATTTACAAAAAACCTACATATACACTTTATATAGCTCTTTGACTAATTAGTCCTCTTTGGTCTATCATTTTACAAAAGGTTAAACACCCCTACATTTTAAAATGATAAGTATTTGGTTACTTTCTCATTTCATAACACATATGAAATACCTTCGAGATGGAATGCTATTATGCACATAGCATATACTAAGCAAAGTTTCTTCCCATTGGTCAAATAAGAATTTAGCTGATTACACTCAAGATTATGGCATTCACCATATCAACTAGAGTTCTCTTCTCTTTTCTTTTTGACCAAAACATTTTATTAGGGTGTATAAAGGACTGCACTTTGGTGTATTATGACATGTTCCTCACAAAGAAGAATATCTATTTAGAAATGTTCACCATCTCTAGTTAATACACCATTAAACTCAAATCATGCTTATATAAAATTATATCATGCTTTGATATAAACTTCAAGAATTTAAAATTTAAATGTTCAAGTCTAACATGCCACAAATAAAAGAATCAACAATATAAGCACAACCAAAAACATCTTAATTAATAACACTCAGTTTGAACATGTCATTAGTAGCATATCCATTGCCTACTAATCTCCCATTCTTGGACAAGACCATTCTTAAATAACAAATTGGCTTTTCTTGATATCAAGTACGTGAAAAACATTGATCAAGAGAACTTCTTGCCAAAACTCAATTTCACTTCAACAATGCACTTTCCATGAACTTTTGTCTTACTGTGGATGCCCACAAGCACCTCTAGTTCTATGGAAGACTCCTCATAAGTCTTAAAATATGCCTTGTAGTTGCACACATGCAACATTACACTCGAATCAAACCACCAATTGGAAGGATTTGTAATTATAGCCATATGAGTTATAGTGATCATATTATTACATACAGCAATAATGTCCTTAATGACAATTGCTTCATTGGCATTTTCATCACCATCCTTCTTATTCTTTTAAGAACTTACATTCTTGAATATAATGGTCTTTCTTTCCACAAAGGAAACATGACAAATTCTACTTGTCATCGTTGGGATTCTTGGAGTTGTTCTTTTAAAATCACCCACTCTTATTCACATTCAAGTGCTTATTGGTCTTACTAGAACTTCCACTTTGAGCATTGTTCACAATCACTTTTGAATTGATCTAAAGTAAAATCTTCTGAAATGTTATTTATTGTTTTCACATAATTTAGAAAATCACTTAGGAAATATTCACATACTCTATCACTTTAAGAGTTTAAATTCCCATTCTTTAGATTTTCTACTTCACTTTACAATATTTAAACATATCAAAAGTTCATTCTTATTTCTCAATTCATATAAATTCGCAACACATGCAAATATTCTAACAAAGAAACTTACCAATCAATTTGAAATTCAAATTGCCCATGAACAAGGAATCTGTACCTTCAATGTTCAAACAATGAACATGGTTTTTAATGCATCCACAATATGAAAGAATCATCACCTTGTCTTGCCAACAATGAAACTTTGTTTCTTTAAGCCTTGTTCTATTGAATCTTCATTATGATCGATTCATCATTAAAATTGGTTCCATCAAAGTGATGCAATTTCATCAAATCATGGTTCAACATCTTCAAAGTTGTACCATCATTCACTCATTGTCTTGTAGCAAATACTGTCTAAGATTTTTGGGGATTTCACCAAATCAAGGAGTAATAATAAAAGAAAAAAATGAACACAACAAGTAAATAGAAATTAGTGATTGACTTAGAGGCACAATTGAATGTTATCTTTAGACAATATTTGTTCCCATACATAAGTTGCTAGAGGATTTCTACAAACTTGTCCCCAGGATACAACCAAGTTTATTGGGTTTTACAAATAACAATTTTGGATAATACCCATAGGATTTCTTGTTTTCTTAGAAACTAACTTTTTGGAAGAGAAAAAGTAGTTATCAAGTGAATATAAGCCACTATTTATACCCAAATGATTATAACCCTTCAATAGGTACCTTTTCATTTAATAGGTACCTTCTGGTCAAAAGGCACTTTTGATATATATCCAATAAGAAAGGTTATGTCATTTTAATAGACACCTTTTCATATAAATATATATATATATATATATATATGTAACTTGAACTTGAATTTTCAACCAAAAGAATTCCAATACTCGAATTTTCCACTTTATTCATTTTACAAATGAATACTCTCCAACCTTATATCATTATTACAATCTATCCTTGTATATATATATATATATATATACACAACATCCCTTTGCAACTAGCCCACCATCTTAGCTTTTAGCAAACATATCTAATGGCATTAGTTGAAAATCTCAAAGAAGCACAAAAGGCAAAGGGTCCAACGACAATATTGGCCATTGCCACAGCGAATTCGGAAAATATTGTCTACCAAAAAGACTATCCAGATTTCTACTTCTGCATGACAAAGAGTGAGCATAAGACAGGTTTAAAAGAAAAGCTCAAGTGCATATGTAAGCATTCATATACCTTTTTTTTTTTTTGGTAATATCTAAACACATTTTATAAAGTGCAATGATTCTCTTATACAACTTATTTCAAATCTTACATATATATTCATTTTTCATGTTTTAAATATGAACATCGCATTTTTGTGTTAAAAAATGTGTACATTAACATATGTAAATGAGAATATTGTATTTAAAAATGTGAAAAAGGTATGTGAAAGAGTATAAACTGTTTTGTAAAGCACACATGAGAGTTTACTATGTACTACCATTAAAATAAACATATTGCTAAAGATACTATAAATATAAATTTTATTGTATGAGTATTGAAAAGTAAAAATTACTTGCGGTAATTAGTAACACGTCAATTTATAATAAAATTTGTAGGATTTCTAACATCGGTATAAAAATAATAAACGACTCAAGTCAATGTTGCATGACATTCCCAATGTATTAGTGAAGTAATTTGCCTTTTTATGCTACATTTTCACTAACAGGTGAGAATTCAGCGATAAGAAAATGTCAATTCTACCTTACTGAGGAGATTCTAAAGGCAAATCCGAAGATTTGTACTTATAATGCCCAATCTCTTGATGCAAGCCAAGACATGGTGGTTCCTGGGGTATCAAAGCTTGGCAAAGAAGCAACATTGAAAGCTATCAAAGAATGAGGCCAACCGGTCTTAAAGATCACCCACCTTGTATTCTCCACATCTACTAGTGTGGACATGCCTGGTGCTGATTTTCAACTCACCAAGCTCCCTAGACTTAATCCAAACATAAACAGGTTCATGATCTATCAACAAGGCTGTTATGCAGGTAGGACTTGTCTTCGCCTTACTAAGGATCTTGCAGAGAACAATGTAGATGCACGAGTTCTTGTGGTGTGCGCTGAGATCACAACTATGTTTCTTCTGATGAAGCACGGGTGCGTTTCCGGATTCGAGTGCGGGTGCAGGACTTAGCAATTTTTGAAAAAGTTGGATGTGGGTGCGGCGATTAAAAAATTATTAAAAATATTTTTATTTATATTTTCTATATATTGCTAAGCATACTTTTCACATTATATAAGCATATACCAAATTTAAGAGTAATAGTAGATAATAACTAAAACATGACGGTCATAAATTAAATAAAACCCATAAATTTGAAACTAAAACATTGGATGATGTTCGGAAATTAGAATACAACCCACAAGTTTGAAACTAACACAAAATAAAATATAATAAAAAAGACAATCAAATTCAACCCTCATCATCATCATCAAGATTAATAGCTTCATTTCAAACATCACTTTCACTAGTAGTAACACTAGTGCTAGCATTCCCAATAACCATGGCCTCCAACTCTGGCTCATCAAGTGTAAAGGTAGCATTCTCAAGAATTCCAGCTCCTCCATGTATGTCACTATCATTCCAAGAGTCTCCTACTATACCCCACATCTTTGTTGCCGCATTTACATACTCCTCATTGCGCCTTGACAAGAGTCGAAGATTAGAATGCACATATACCAAATCCTCAACACGTACAGGAGCCATTTTGTTTCTTTTTAAGGAATGAATGAATTTGTATGTGCTCCAATTCCCCTCAGCACATAAGGATGAACAAGGTTGTCCAAGAAGTTTAATGGTAAGGGTTTAAAGAGTTGGAAATGAGGAGGAGCCATGGTATTGCCAACAAACCAAAGGTTGTAAGGCCCACCTATCTGTCAAGGCATCTGGTGAAGGAAACCTCCCTCCTGAAAATGCAGCAAATTCAATTTTCACCACCCTTAATTCACTTTCATCTTCAAAGTATCGCTCCAAACAATTGCTCCTATCCATAGAAATTTCATGATCCTGATGTGGAGCGATGCATTTTGGATTCTCTGAAAGCCATTCAATGGAGTAATAACTAGTTAAAGATAAAAAAAAAAAAAAAACAAATATAGATGATGAAATGTGTGTTTTACTAGAAAGGGAAACTAAGGAAAATAGAAAATGAAAGTACTTACTTAGGATTTAAGGAATGAGCCAAGCAATGTAGTGGTGTACAATTTTTAGTCCATCGATCAATGAGTATATCATACACCACATTAAAAAATGAGCTATACTCATCATCTTCCAAGCCTTCATGCCGATATATTGCTGCCTTCACCTTCTCTATCATTGAATCCCATATTTCATATACAAGATGAAAACAAGGCCTATCTGTGTCAGCTATTTGTAGCATATCATAAATAGGTGCTATGAATTCAAGGATATAATCAACAATATCCCACCAACAATCACTTAGAATCATTTCTTTCACCTTTTGAGCTTTTCCAACATCATCCTCCCTATAAGCAGCCCATTGGTCACTAATAACTATGGCTTGAAGGCATCTTTTTATCAATTTCAACTTTTTTAGCATTACAACAACCGAAGAAAATCTAGTATTAGCAACTTGGAGTAGTTTTAATGGAAAAAATTCATGAAACATTGCCAACCTCATTGAATGGTTCATGGTAAAAACACGTATGAAGGATGCATCATTAGCAATACGTGTAATCTAACTACATTCCTCATATGTAACTTCATTCTTTTTAGTGTTTTTTGTTGCACAAATATTCTTCAAAGCTAGATTGAGAGTGTGGACAACACATGGTGTCCAAAATATTTTGGGATACTCACCTTCAATAAGAGCTCTAGCAAACTTTATCACACTAGTATTATCAATGATGACTTGGACAACTTTTTCATGTCCAATCTCATTTAGAGCATCCTTCAACACCCCAGCAATAAAATGTTTGTCTTTGAACTCACCTGACCCATCAATTGCCTTAATAAACACTAGACCCCTATCTAATGCAGCCATAATATTAATAAGAGGCCTCTTTTGTGGATCTGACCATCCATCAGAAACTATACTTACACCATTTGCAATCCAAGAGTCCTTAATTGGTTTCAAAAGTCTTTCAACATTACCTCTTTCTTTTTGTAAAAGTGTTGTTCTCAAGGCATTGTATCTAAGAGGAACATAACCCAAAATGTTATAGGTAGTAGCATATGCATAGGAACTACGATAATTTGGGTTTCTTGCAAAGTGAAATGGAAGCCTATTGGTATAAAACATCCTAGCAATTCTACTATCTAATTTGTGTCTAGCATTATTCTAGAATGCTCTCTTCAAAGGAGAATTCGTAGTCACCTTCCTTCTCTTATCATCAACTGAATCTGTACTACCACTCCCTTCTTGTCTCTGGGATGAGGGAATAGGCCCACGGCCTGGGAGAGGTGGGGGGTAAGGGAATTTGACTTCTACATTCTCTCTCTAACTTATCATTCTTAACCTGATCAGGCATTCTCTGCAATTCCAATCTATGGCTCAGTGTCACTGTATCGCATGCTTTAATAACTTTGTTACTAATTTTTACTAAATGAGCCATAACCCTAGAATAGGATCCCAAAAAAAATCCACCACAATAGTTTCACTTAAAATGTGTGTTTCCACCAGATTTAGAAGTAGAACCAGGTGGTTTTTCTAATTTATTCAGATACTGCCAAAGAGGAGCATTAACATTTGACACTTCTTCATCTAATGAAGGTGAAGTTTATGTGCTAGTGACTTCATCTATTGCAAATTCAATAATTTCAATTTAACCTACAAATAATTTGACAAATATATAATAACTAAATAAAAAATCAAACCCAAGTCACAACTCACAACATTACTAGCTTATATAAATTTTTTTTTTTTTTAAAAAAACTGAAAAATCAAATCACAATGAGTAATAGAGCATGTGAGTGTATAATGGAGGGTGAGAAACTAGGAATGAAAGCTTTGATACTATGAGAGGCCTCGAAAATTTGAGCATGTCCCTCAAAAAAGAGATTCGGGTACCTTTTAAGGCACCTCTCTTTTTGGGTAAGTGGTATGGAGTCGCCACTTATTTTTCTTTATACAAAAAAAATAAGAAAAAAATACTAATTACAAAATAAATGACTGAATTGTTCCATTCTCATTGATTGAATAAAAATTACATTTCTGAAAAATTGAAAAGTTACACAGCTTTGGGTCCTAGTTACAATCTACTAAATATTTACAAGGCTTGTTGTCCTAGTTACATTCTACCCAAAACAAATGAAAAGACAAGGCTAGATCTACTTAACCAAAGACCTAAATTTGAAGGCTAGGTTACGGAATGGGAAGGTGTTAGGCACCCATTCCGCCTAGACAAAGTCTGGTCTTCTAGACTCTAGTGACTAATGTACTTTTTTATGCATGTCTTGAATGATATGTTGAACATGTGAAAAAAATAAAATCCTACTAATTTATTTGTGATTGAAGTCTCTTCTTTTGTTTAAAAAAATTTAGATTTGTTTTGATTAATTAAAAAAAATGATTTTGATTTGTCTAAAATATCATATCTGTTTTGTAGTATATAAAAAAGTGGTTTTTGGAGATAAAAATTCAGATCTGTTTTTGTTACATAAAATAAAGTCTTTTCATTTGAAAAATGTCAGATATGTTTTTAGGAGCTAAAAACAATGGTTTTTGATAACAGAAAAATTAGATTTGTTTTATGATGAAAACAAAAAAGGGTTTTTTGACAATAGAAAAACCAGATATGTTTTTTATATGTTTTAAAAGACTGAAAAAGATTTATTTTTTAAGAAGAGAGTTTCACTCATAATTTAAATTTATGCAACAAGCACAAAAAAAAAAAAAAAATCATGTTTTATCTTTTCCTTTATTTCAAAAATCTTCATGTATTAAAAAAATCAAATTTGTATCTTGAGAAAAATACAAATCAATTTTGATTTAAGAAAAATTTAGATTTGCATCTCATAAAGATGCAAATCCATTTTTGTTTGAGAAAAAATCAGATCTACATCTAAGAAAGATGCAAATCTATTTTTGTATTGAGAAAAATTCAGGTCTACATCTAGGAAAGATGCAGATCTGTTTTTGTATTGTTTTTGTATTGAGAAACATTCAGATCTACATCTAGGAAAGATGCAGATTTGTCTTTGTATTGAGAAAAAATTTAGATCTACACCAAATAAAGATGTAGATCTGTTTTATTTTAAGAAAATGAATTGTTTACATGCAGATTTATTGACATTCAAGAAAAAGATTATAGCAATCACATAGAAAGACAATCATGCTTTAAACAAAAGAACTATGAATCATTCATGTTATGGACGAAAACATTCATTAACATAAAAAGGAAGCATAGAAAAGATTAGGGTGAAGGAAACAACCTCTTGCATGAGCACTCTTTATTCTTGAGAGGATGTTTTAGGGTTCAAAGAAACTTATTCAGTTATCTTTGAAATCTAAAACCCTAATTTTGCAGCAAACTCAGAGAGAGGATTAAAAAATATGGGCAACTTGAGAGCATAAAACGTATGCCTCTTAGAGCGTAGAAAAAATGTGTTGAATTATGAGGTTCAGTCTCTATTTATAGAGGCTAGAAGACTTTAAAAAATAGGTACGAACAATTAGGGTTTGAATCCGGACGCATCCTTTTGCGAAAAGGTCAAAAAGGGTATGCATTATCATCACCCAAAAGTCGTTGGGCCAAAACCCACATCATGGAAATTCGGCACTTTTAGAGTGTCGTTTGGCACTCCAAAAGTGCCAAATTGGCCCTGTGACTCCGAACACTCTTTCGTGTTCGGGTGCCGTTTGGACTCCTCTTCTAGAGTTTTTTGGTCGGTCCTTGTATCTAGAAGTGTTTTCATCCTCAGCTTATGATTTTTCATCTCTTTTTGGGATAATTCAGGATATTTAAGAACTATTATCTTGTAGATAAATACCCTAAAATAAATCATAATAAAGTTCAGATTATCCACAATTTTATTGTTATCCAATCATCCATTTTATTCCCATGCATGTATCTCTATTTTAAACACTAATTATCAACCAATCACCAAATTATTTAATTAATTTTAATTGTTTAACCAATTAGAATTAATTTAAACTAATCATGTGTGGTTGACTCTAACTAGACATAATGTATGTTGACCGTGCAAACTTGATCATGTGATATCCTTCAATTTGATGGTCAAATTTGAAAACCAGAAACATCGTTGCGATCGTTAGAATCTCAAGATCGTTCTTATGATATGCTCTGAATGAATTGATGCATGTAATGCAAAGACAAATTGATGTATGCTATGCAAGAGCAAATTGATGCATGTAATGCAATTATGATTTTTAGGGTACATGGATTAGTCATTCAAGTCACTCTCCTTGACTAAATCATGAGTGCAAAATTGAGTGTCTACAGAATGCCCCTCATTGATAGAGCTTGAAAAGCGAATGTCAATGTAAAACAAAGACACCGATTTTAGCAACTATGATTTAATTGAGGTTGAATTTTCAAAGATTACCTAGCCTTTGAACCTAAAATCTTGGAACATAGAACTAGTGCCTTATCTTTTGACATAAAAAAAATAATAATAAATAATGAAAATACCGGACTTAGCTGGTAGTTGATGACTCTGGACGTGATTCTTGGCAATTGGGGTGACCAGGAAACTTTCCTAGCCTGATCTTGAAAATGGAGTTGTCTGGGATGTTGATCAAAGGGATCTCCTTTATTTTGATAATCTGGAATTGAAATGATGATCAAGGGGATATCCTCTACCTCGATCTGGAATTGTAATGAAGATCAAAGGGATCTCCTTTACTTTGATCTGGAACTAAAATGATGATAAAAGGGAACTCCTCTATTCTGATAATCTGTAACTAAAATGATGATCAAGGGGATCTCCTCTACCTCGATAATCTGGAATTTTTATGATGATCAAGGGGATCTCCTTTACTTAGATTTGACTCTAGAATTGTTATGATGATCAAGAGGATCTCCTCTACCTTAATTTGGCTTTGAAATGATGATCAAAGGGATCTCCTATACTTTGATTTGGATTTGAAATGACGATCAAATGGATCTCCTCTACTTTGATCTGGAATTGTTATGATGATCAAGGGGATTTCCTCTACCTCAATCTAGAATGGGAATGTCGATGAAAAGGATCTCCTCTACTTCGATCTGACTCTAGAATTATGATCAAGGGGATCTCCTCTACCTCAATCTGGAATGGGAATGTCGATCAAAGGGATCTCCTTTACTTCGATCTAACTCTAGAATTATGATCAAGGGGATCTCCTTTACCTCAATCTAGAATGGGAATGTCGATCAAAGGGATCTCCTCTACTTTGATTTAACTCTGGAATTGTTATGATGATAAAGGGGATCTCCTCTACTTGACCTAGAATGTCGATCAAAGGGATCTCCTCTACTTCGATCTGACTTTGGAATTATGATCAAGAGGATCTCCTCTACCTCAATTTGGAATGGGAATGTCGATCAAAGGGATCTCCTCTACTTCGATCTGGATTTGCTTTCTGCAAAAAGTCAAAATTTTAAATTAGACTTTAACTGACAGGTGCTTCATGGTTGCACCGTTTCTGAGAGGAATGATTTTCATTTGCTCATTCTTGATTTGAATTTCATCAAGATAAGTTTAATTGACAAAATACTTTTCTTTTGAGAAACGTTTGATTTTTGAAAACTTTATTTCAAATTTTGAGACTTTGAAACTTAAAAATTATCACTTGAAATCTGGAACTTAAAATCTGAAATTTTGAGCATTAGAATTTTGAAAATTAAGGCTTGGAATTTTGATTATGAAATCTAAGATTTGAACCCCCCCCCCCCTCCCCCTTTTTTCCTTGAAAACTGAAGATTTGAGTTTAAAATTTGGGCATTGAGATTTTAGGAATGAAAATTTTGAATTGAAAAGTTGGATCTTGAAAGATGACTGAAAACTTTGAAAAAGATTTTTTTTTTTTTTTTTTGGGTTGACTGAGTCAACTTAGTTTGATTGAGTTGACTCAGCTTTTGCTGAGTTTTAAGTGTGGGGGCCGAAATTTTGGCCCCCACTTCATTGTTTGTCTCTTTTTGCTTTTTAGCTTCATCTTCCATCAACTTCTCTTCCTCCCTTTACACTATTCACCTTCTTCTTCCCCTTGATTTTCTTCTTCATTTCACCATCTTTTCTCACAAAAAACACTTTTCTAAGCTTCTCAACTCTCCCTCATTCATCTCCATCAATATTTTTTTAGATCTTTGTGTTTTGAGCATTTTCATCCCACACCCATTTTTGGTAAAACCCATTTTCCAAAACCCATTTTCTTTGCATCAAAATGGCTTCTTCCTCCAAGGGATCTTCTTTTCTTGCTTCTCATGGTAAGAAATACGATCCAACATTTGATTGGAATGATGATGATGGACTTCTTCAAGAGCCTAAGACCCATATTGTCATGTAGACACCAAGGTGAGTTTTTCTTTGGTTTCTTTGCTTGGAAAAATGATGTTGCATGTTTCATTGAAAGTTTCATGGTGAGATTTTGTCATTTAGTTATTTTGAAATTTTGGGTGCATTGTATGATTGATCATGTTTGGAAATGTTGGCTTTGGAGCATTCTTGAAGTGTGTTTTTCTTTAATCATGGTTCAATTTGGACAACGTAGGTAATTTGTGATGTTGTTGGATGAATTTTGGTTTGGATTTTGGGAGTATTGGCACTTTGAAAACTTTGTGTTTGACTTATATGAATGGGTTCATGATGTATGTGGGCAAACTTGTTGGCATGTGTAAACTTTGTTTTATGGACATGGCAAAATTTTGTGGGTATGTGCATAGATATATTTATGGGTATTGTATGGATATGTGACAAATTTGGTAGTGGTGACATTTTGGTGGGGCATTGATTTGATTTTGTGGTGGTGGGGTATTGATTTTGGAAACTTTTGGTCATGTGGGTTTTGGTCATGGAAATTGATGAGCTAAACTTTTTATGTTGCTGAGTCTCAAGAGTCGACGGAGTCTCCAAATGTTGAAAAGTGCATGGGCAGCATTGTCTCCTAGCATTAAAAACATCATCAATGAAGCGGGTTTTGGTACCTTCTTCGAAGCTTTGTCAAATCATGAGACACATGAGTATGAAGATCTTCAGTTACTTCTTGCTTTGGCGGAGTGTTTCTTGGACACTACCTGTACCATCCATTTTCCAATCATTGGGGAGGTAATGTTGATGCCTTATGACTTTTCTGTCATCACTAGTCTGAGGTTGGGTGGTAAAAGAATTCTTGTCAATGATTCCTTTACTTCAACTGAGCTCAAGAAACTTCTAGGTGTAATGCCTTCTAGAATGAGGAGTAACAATGTTCCTTTGTCTTGGTTATGTGAGAGTATTCCCCAATGTGAGATTGTGGCAAAGGGTGATTGTATGTTCATGCTTCTTTTTTACTGGGACTTTCTTGTGTCCGGATTTAGGCAGTACTATGAATCTGTGCTACTTGGGGAGCTTGAAAAAAATTGAACATCTTCGGAATTGTGACTAGGGTGGCATGGCCTATGCAACTTTGATGCATTTCATGACCCAACTCTCAAGGCGGAGTCTTTCAAGCTTGGGTGGTGCTCCATTTGTATGGCAGGTGAGGTTTGGTATTTATTTGGCTATGTGTTGGTTGTGGAAATTATTTTGCCTATGTGGTAATGGTGTTGTAAATTTTTCAGGTTTGGATGTATAAGTATTTTAGGGTTAGTCCTAAAATTCTGGAGGAGGTTACTGGCATTTTTCCTAGATTCCTCTGTTGGTTGCCCAAACATCGCTTGTCTCCACCCTCCAAGCATTATTTGGAGCTTTGACAATCTAACCTTTGATGATGTGAGTTCTTTCTTCCTTCTCCTTTTAAATCTTCAGCACTTGGTTATGATTCAGTCTCTTCTCATTCTGAGTTCCCTTTTTGTGATTTTTCAAATGAAATTAAATCCTTGGGTTGGATGCGAGGGGTATGTTGAGTGTGAGCGAGCTCTAGAACTGAATAGTCGCCAAGTACTATTTGAAAGTGGGCACGAAAAGTATTGGTATCTCAATGATCGGGTGCTGCCCCAAGTTGAACATGTGTATCCTCCTGCCACAATTCCGGCTCATCCTTGTCACACTATTCGGTTAGCTGACCTTTTGGCTAATGAAGAGATTGCTCGGGCCCGTGATGGCTACATTGTTGTAGGAGCAAAAGGAGATTATTTTGAATTTGTTCGGGATCATTTGCAAGGCTGCTTGGTTGGTAGAACGACATCTCTCTTCTTTTCTAAGATCAAATTTATGTTCTACAAATTGTTTTTTCATATTTCTGCTTGGTAACAACACTTGCATATTGGATTTTCAGCCTCCATCTTCTGAAGGAGAGGAAGGGGAAGAGGAAGAGGAAGAGATTCTCTATCCTCACCATGCTGGCAGTTTTTCTAGTCCTTTCATAGAGACTTATCCTCATTTTCTGGCATGGCAGTATGATGTGATGAATCCTGATGGAACGTACAATTCCATGCCTTTGACTAGACCAAAACACGTACCGAATGTTCCTTGGCCCGATCCAGTATGTTTGTGAATGTTTAGCTCTTTGTCCTTACTTCTTCTTAACTGGATGAGTGGCTCTTAATCTAGTAGAGTTGCTTCAGGTTGATGTGGATCTGGTGCAAGAAAGCATGCGGATGATTGGAGGCTTGCAGTCATTGGTTCGCACTCAATCCTCCCAATATGTGATCAATGATTCTAATTGGGTATGTCATGCTGCTTACTGAATATCCTTGGCTTGAGCTTTGTTTAATAGTGACTTTAACACTTGATTTTGCTGACTTTTCAGGCACATCGAATGGAAACTGTTGACGCTGCCAGGAGAGCTTTAGAGGAAAGGATCAGGAGCCTTGAGCTTGAAAATCGTCAATACAATCCTCGCTTTTTCTCAAGTCAAGAAGGAAATACTAAAGGTGGCTCCTCTAGAGGTGGATCAAGGAGATCCTCACGCAAGCAGACTCATAGCCCTAATGACGCATGACTTGTATTTTTATTTTTCCTGCAAAAGAAAAGGAAGTGTTCCTTAGACAATCTTGTATTATTTCCCATGTTTAGCTCTTTGTCCTTGGCATCACCTTTGATCATGTAGAAACTTTAACTAAGACAAGTTTAGAATTCACCTAATGAGATCTTGTAGTGCTAATTTAAACTTATCTTGCTTGGCTTTATTGGAATCTGCACTTACTTGAATGAGGTAGAGCCGAATGCCCTCTTGGTTATGATATATATATATACACACACACACACACACACATATATATATATATATATATATATATTTTAAATGATGATGGTGATTTTTTTTTTTTTGAAAATGAATGAGGAATGGGCGAATGCCCCTAGTTTGGAGCAAAAATCTATGAATCTTGAAAAAAAAAACTTGATTTGATTAATTTTTTGAAAACAATTATGCAAGTGATGATTTTTTAAAATAAATGAGTTAAACACGTCAGAATGTCCCAATTTGATTAGAAAAATCTTTTTTAATGTCTAATGGTTTTGAAAATTTACACAAGAATGTGAAATTACATGGAATTGCATGAGTGTAAGACTAAGGGGCTGCATGCCATTTAGCAACTGAAGAGTGCCGTTCGGCACTTCTAGAGTGCTGAATTACACTGAGCCACACCATGATGCTCACGCCATGGTGGGCCGACTCCTCATGGTCTCCTAATGTGTGCTTCGCGTTTTCACGTTTTTTGAAAAGCATTTACTTTGTTTGTGATCATGAAATACTCTCCTAGTCAGCTACAAACTCTCTGAAACCTATTTCAAACCTAATTAGGAATTGATGCAGCTTGCTTAAAAGAATTCTCCTGCGAAAAATCTCTGCATAAACGTTAGTAAAACATAATATTCACAAGTAAAAGACATCCATGGCTAGCAATCATAATTTTTCTCATTCAACAATTCATGATATCAATAGATGGGTTCGTAGCTTTGATTTCAGTACCAAAACCAATTTTATAGCCTTCAAATTAGAGGGAATCAAGGCTCTAGGGAATGTCAAAATCAAGTGGGACTTCCTTCGTGCTGCTGTGAAATTCTAGGATCCCAAAGATCATGTGTTTCGATTTAATACCGCTGAACTTTGTCTGACAATTGAAGAATTCTCTACTATCTTGGGCTACGATCCAGGCAAAAAATCTGTAGTGGTTTCCTATGACCCCAGGCATAAGGAATCCTTGTCTGATGCTCTCAGTCTTCCTACTTCCATTACTGATAGTATGGTTGAAGGTCATATGGTGAATCTTCGTGCCATTATCTCTCAGTTGATTGACAAACGCACCTATGGAGTGACCGACAACATGCAAAAAAACTTTGGTTTGGCTTTGTGCTTTGTGGGAGAACTTTTGCTTTACTCTAGAATATACGGCTTTGTGGATGCTCGAGCTATAAGTGTTGTGAGTCAAATTAAGGATGGTGATAATCCTGCTTCTTTGATCTTGGTAGAGACTCTTCTAGGATTGGATACTATATTTCATGGTGGAGAAACTCAAAACTTCTTAGGGAGTCCTTTGACTTTGCAAATATGGCTAATGGAGCGACTAGACATGATTGCCAAGCCTACAACCAGAAATTATGGGCCTAGTAGTTTTCTTAGCAGTTCTGTAATCAAGACTGAATGCCAAACTAAGAGTGACTGGGTGAAATTCTTAGACAAGAAATCCAGTACCTCAATTCAATGGGATTGTTATTGGGGGAAGTGCCCACCTCCTTTACTAAGGTCTCTAGGATCAGATCACATCTTCCTTGTTGGGTTGCGGAGGGCAACTTTCTATAAGGGAGATAAACTCTTGAGGCAATTCAAATATGAGCAAGGAATGCCTGGTCGCAAAAGAAGAAGACCTTTCACTCCTGTGGACACAAATCCTACTTCCGTAAAGAACATGCTATTGGGTTTAGAGATGGCTGACCGAGCGGACCAATTTTTTGTCCAGGTTTACTTCCACAAGATGACTATAGAATACTCTAATTGGTTGATGAAGAACCTGAAAGGATTGCTATGAGGGAACAGTTTCTCAGAGACAACCAGGAAAAACCCGATGAAGACAACTATGAATTCAAAAGAAGGGACAATGTTGACAAAGTACCTGTCACAAAAGAAATTGATGACCAAGAGAAAAAGAAAAGATTGAAGGTAAAGTGACCTTATTTTTTGGCTTTGAATCATGTTTATTTTAGAAGTTGATATAAAAACTCTTATGTTTAGGAATTATTTAGGATTTGCAGATTAGGTATTCTGTTTAAGGTGTAGGCTTTCGTGGTTTTGGAGCTTTTATGGTTTGGTTTAGGGTTTTTGGATTTTGTGTAATGACATGGTTTAATGGAATTGTTGAATTTTTGGTAATTTTGGTTAATGGGCAAACGGTGGGTTGTGGGAAATTATGACCGAATCAATGCATAGTTGCCTACATACCCCCTTGATAGAAGGATCAGGTCATCACATAGTTCATTGATGATGATTTTTTATTTGCCTTAACTTTTGCCTAGGTCGCCCTTTCGAGTTTTCAAATTAGAAGGCTCTCTCACTCTCTTTTTTTCTTTAACTCTCCTTTTGCATAAATTGCCCTTTTGGGTTTTCAACCTACCTTTGTTGTTGTTGTTGTTATTGTTGTTGGTTTTTTTTTTCCCCCAAACCTAGGACGGGAACTAACATAATTTACAACCACTTCAGACGTGGTATTTCTTCAATTGATCCATGTTGGTTGGCTCAGTGAAAGGGTTTGCATCTAAATCCATCAATCTTATTACTCCTCCAAAGTATATCTACTTGATAATGTATAGGTTTGCCCAATTCTGCTTGAACTTCCCGTTTGCATCTTGAACTGGGGGTCAGATTTCCTTCAACACTAAGTCCCCCAACTTCAAATCTTTGGTTCTCACTTTCTTGTCAAAAGCTTTCCTAAGCCTCCTCTGATAACCTTGAATATGATACAAGGCCTTGAGTATTTTCTCATCTAGCATGCATAACTGATCATATCTGTTTTGCAACCAATCTGCTTCAGAGATTTCACTTTCCAATACTGTCCTTAGTGAACGGACACCCATCTCAATGGGAAGGACTGCTTCCATCCCATACACCAATGAGTAAGGATTGGCTCCTATGGAAGATCGAATTGATGTTATGTACCCCCAGAGTGCATAGGGCAATTGTAGGTGCTAGTCCTTGTAGTTCTTTGTACTCTTTTTTAGGATTCGCCTTATGTTTTTATTAGCAACCTCAACTGCTCCATCAGTCTAAGGACGATAAGGTGAAGACTTGTGGTGCTGAATATTAAATTGTCGTAGCAACTTTTCTGTTTCTCCCTTGAAATGTTGCCCATTGTCAGAGATAATTTCATGCGGTACCCCGTATCTGCAAATGATATTGGTTTGAATGAACTGAGCAACTTTCTTTGAATTCAAGACTTTGTATGAAGCGGCTTCTACCCATTTAGTAAAGTAATCAATGGCTACAAGTATAAATTCATGGCCATTAGATGCTGCTGTATGAATCTTACAAATAATGTCCATACCCCAAGTATAGAATGGCCAAGGGGATGTCATGGTATGTAGTGGCATGGGTGGCATATGTTTCAAATCTCCATGGACTTGGCATTGATGGCATCTTCGAACATGAGCTGCATAGTCGACTTCCATAGTAGTCCAATAGTAACCTTGTCTCATTATCTTCCTTAACAACATGTGTGCATTCATGTGTGGCCCATAACTTGACTCATGAACCTCTTCAATTATCTGCTATGCTTCCTTAGCAGTTACACAAAGGAGATGAATTCCATCATATGATCTTCTGTAAAGTCTTTCATCACAAATAATGTAATTAGTGGATAACCTTTGGATGGTTAACTGATCATTCTTGTCTACAGACTCCAATTATGTTCCATCCTTGAGGTATTGTAGAATGTCCAAATACCATTCACCTTCCCCATCCTTTCCTTCATCTTCTTCTATTGTCATGCAGTAAGCTGGTTCTTCTTTTTGTTCCAATACTATCGGTCTTTCTTCATCTTCTTCTTATTTTAGCCCATCCATCATGGATGCCATGGTTGCCAAAGCATCTGCAATTTGATTCTGCATCCTTGGCATATACTGATATTGGATCTTGCTGAATTTTGATGACCACTTCTAGAGACATTGATGATAAGGCATATGTCTTTCTTCTTCTTCCATTTATTCTAAATCTGGGAGATTATTAGAGTTGAGTCTCCATACACCTCCAACTCTTTCACTCCCAAGCGTAGGGCTACTTGTAGACCCATAATACAGGTTTTATATCCTGTGGCATTGTTTGTGGCAGGAAAGTTAAGTCTACTAGAAAATGGAATGTGTGCCCCTTTTGGAGAAATTAAGAGAACTCCAATTTCACTTCCATTTTGATTTGTTGCTCCATCAAAATACATCTTCCATGATTCTACTTCAATCTCCATGATGTCTTCATCCAGAAAGTCTCCTTGAATCTCTTCAGCTTCCTCCAGTGAACAATGGGCTAGGTAATTAGCAATTGCTCTCCCCTTTACAGATTTTTGAGTCACATACTTAATATCAAATACTGACAAAAACAAAACCCATTTAGCAGTCTTCCCATCTCGCACAGGTTTTCCCATTAATTACTTCAAAGGATCCGTTCTTGCAATCAACAGAACCTTGTAAGCTAGCATATAAGGTCTGAATTTATGAGTTGCCCATACAAGTGCTACACATGTCTTCTCTAATGGTAAGTACTTCTCTTGATAGGGCAACATCTTCTTTCTGATGTAGTAAATTGTATTCTCCTTTCTAGTCTCCTCTAGGTACTGAGCAAGTAAAGCCCCCATTGATGTATCTGTAGTGGTGAGATACAACAATAATGGCTTTTCGGGAACTGGCAGGACAACTATTGGTGGTTTCATCAGATAACTCTTGATCTTCTCAAAGGCTTCTTGGCATTGTTCGTTCTATACTATTGGGACATCCTTCTTGAGCAGTCGGAATATTGGTTCACACATTATGGTAAGTTGAGCTATAACCTGCTGATGTACTGTATTCTCCCTAGAAATCCTCGAATCTCCTTTTCAGTTCTTGGAGGCTTCATCTTCTTAAATGCTTCTTGGCATTGTTCGTTCCATACTATTGGGACATCCTTCTTGAGTAGTCGGATTATTGGTTCACACATTATGGTGAGTTGAGCTATAAACCTGCCGATGTACTGTATTCTCCCTAGAAATCCTCGAATCTCCTTCTCAGTTCTTGGAGGCTTCATCTCTACAATTGCCTTAATTTTGTCAAGATCAACTTCTATTCCCCTCTAGCTTACCATAAACCCTAACAGTTTTCTGGATGTGACTTCGAAATACACTTCTTTGGATTCAACCGCAACTTGTAGAACCAAATTCTCTTAAAGAACTTCCTCAACACTGGTATGTGCCCTTCATTGTCTTTGGACATCACTATCATGTCATCAACATAAACTTCTACTTCTTTATGGATCAAATCTGCAACAAAGTGGTGGCTGCTCGTTGGTAAGTAGCACCAGCATTTTTAAGGCCAAATGGCATGACCTTGTAACAATATGTCTCGCATGGACTGATAAAGTAAGTTTTCTCCATATCTTATGGAGCCATCTTGATCTGATTGTATCCTGAAAATCCATCCATGAATGAGAGCAGCGCATGCCCTGCTGTGTTGTCAACTAGGACGTCAATGTGAGGCAATGGAAAGTCATCTTTTGGGCTGGCCTTGTTTAGATCTCGAAAATCTACACACATTCGAACCTTCCCATCCTTCTTCGGTACCAGAACAACATTAGCTAACCATTCTGGATAGTTGACCACTCTTAGGAATCCTGCATTATATTGTTTCTCTACTTCTTCTTTTATCTTGAGAGTCCATTTTGGCTTCATTCTTCTCAACTTCTGCTTGACCGACTTCAAGGTCGGATCTGTTGGAATGCAGTGCTGTATTATATTTGTATCAATCCCAAGCATGTCTTCATATGACCAAGCAAAGACCTCATCGAACTCTATTAGCAGTGCTACTAATGCATCTTTCTCTAAAGTGGTTAGGATATTGCCCACTTGGATCATTTTGGGTTCATCATCAATTCCTAGGTTAAAAGGTTGGGTTTCTTCTTTTATAGGTTCTAGGTATCCATGTTTTAGTTCCTTATTATTTAGAGTTTCTTTACCAATTTCAAAAATAAAAAAAATTCAAAGCCAGCAAATAAGCAGAATCAGAAATCATATTAAAAGGGAAAGAATTTTTAACAGACTCTACCGACTCAACAAACTCAACTGAAAAACTATCACAAACAGACTTAACAGGAATAGAAACACTAGCAGAAATTGACTCAATAGGAACAGAAACAATGTTCTTGGCAGGAGTGACTAGATCAGCGGTCTAGATCTTCTTGGCAAAAGTGACTAACTTGGCGGTCTTGATCTTCCTCACAGAGTCCTCTATGGGGTGGGCAGCTCCCTCCCATGCCCAATTATTCAGCTCAATCTAGGCTTCCACAATGGCAGATGGTTCCCAGTAAGCTCTTTCTTCCCTCAGCATTAGTACTGTGGGATCTACATCCATATAATCTGTAGCTTTTTCTTCAACCTCCAGGTCAGTGGGCTTGTTGTTCACAAAAGCATCCAGGTGCTCTATGTTATCCATCCATTCATCGAATATATCGAGTTTGCCTCTATTGCCCAAATCAGTGGGTTAAGGGAGACACTATGGCTTACTTCCTTCCATTCTCTCCTCATTACATTCAGCATTCTCAAGTGTCATGATTCTAAGTCTGTGGACCATTAGCTTTTGATCTAGAGTGACTAGTCTGACTTCTATGTCATCTTCTTCTTCAGTATGTAAGGTTGGTGTACTTAGTTCTGAATCATAATACGACCCTAATTTTGGAACTTCTCTTCCACGCTTATCATGTCTAGGGCCAAACTTTGAATTGACATTGGTGATATCACTCCAATCTGAAAGATGCCCATAGGGATATTCCTCATGGTACATTTGATTGGCTTATGCATTCTCTTCCTTTGCATTCTCTAACACATTTATCAACTTATATTGATCACTATCAGTGTCACTCCACCTGTTAGCTTCAGCATCATCTTCTATATCGTGATCATAATAATCCACATCAATGTCATATTCCTCATTGAATAGGTCTACATCTTCATCTTCTCTGTCACTAGGCGGTTCATCCCAATCATCACCGTTGTACGGGCTATCATAACTTCTACTACTGTTGTCATCATTATTGGTGATGTTGTCATCATCATCATGTCCACAATCATTGCTACTACTGTCATTACTACTATCACTCTTATCTTCACTTCCATCTTCTTCATCACTAGGGGCTACTCCCCTTTCCTCGTCTTCATCATTGACTCTTAGTTCATATGTACTCTTCAATGTATACTGGCAGACCTCCCAATATTCTCCTTCTTCTATATTGCAAATAGGATCTCCAAGGAGTGTAGTCATGGCATCGAGATCCATGTGATCAGCCTAATCAGTAGGAACCCAGGTTGTATCTTCCTTCTTCAATTCTGGAACCTTATTGTTGCAATCAAGTAGTATCTCGAAACTGGGCACCCTTGTCTTTGTTATAGGATCAAATCTCAGCTCTGGGAATCCCCAATAACGTTGACTTTCTCCAGCTTTTACAAACTTTCCATTCAATGTAGAAGTGCAAGGCTTCAAAGGTTCTGGAGGACAAGGGAGTCTTTTTGCTTTGGCTTTGGCTCGAGCCATCTTTCTTACCTCCATCTCTAACAAATCATCAGCAATGGGCTTATAGCCTAGCCCAAAAGGTGGTGAGGCAATAAGAATTGCCAAGTTTTGAACAGTTGGCTTCTTCACAGCTCTCCCCAAATTCATCCCAGGAAGGTAGTTCATTCTTCTCATCATCGCTACCACATTATTGTTACCATAAGGAGCAAAGTCCATTGAGATCTTCTCAACTTCTTCTTCTCTCTTTTCAAAACCAGGCCTCCCAATCTTAAAGCCATCTAAGGTCAATGGCTCTTTCTCAAAATCAATACCATAAATAGGTTTAGGCACAGTCAAAGTATCCCCATAGATGGTTACAATAGCTCCTTATGTGGAAACCGAACCTTTCAATATAGGGAAGAAGGTATGGCTTCTGTGTCATGGATCCATGGTTGCCCAAGGAGTATATTGAAGCATGAGGCTATGTTAAGGACTTGAAAATCTACTTTCTTAACCATCGGTCCTACGTTGAGCTTTAATGTTATGGTTCCCAAGACTTCTCTTCTACTGTTGTCGTACGGCTTCACCTGTTAATCGGTAGGCACAAAGTCTTCAATGCTTAGGCCAAGGTAGCTTGCAGTCTTCAAAGGACAAACATTCAAGGCACTTCCATCATCTACCAAAACCATCAATATTCTCTTCCCCATGAAATCTACAGTGATATGCAACAGATCGTTGTGGTGCTTCCCTTCTTGGTCAGATCTTTGTCAGAATAGGAAATAGTGAGTTCCCTATTTATGGACCCAAGCATAGCATTCAGATCTTGGGAGGTTATGGTTGTAGGGACTTGGATTAGGTTAAGCAAGTCTACTAGTTTTTATCGGTGTTTGTATGAGGCCATGAGTAAACCCCATAAGGATATGTTGGCTTATGTCTACTGTAATTGCTTGAAGACTTCATCTTCTTCAGTGGGTGTTGTTGAGTGGATCTGTTCAGAGCTTCCACCGGGTTGTCAATATCTAGATATGGGGGTTTGAAGTGTCTCCCCCCTTGTGATGTGGGCAATTTTAGTTGAGTTGTTAGAATCAGTGTCTTGGGGTTTAAAGTGTCTCCCCCCATTTGTGAGTGTTTGGCTATTTACTTGGGGTTTGAAGTGTCTCCCCCCATTTATGGATATTGGGTAATTTTCAAGTTTTGGTACTTCATTCCATATGTCATATCCTATGATGGTAGTAGAGGTTCTATCCATTAGTTCTTCCCATGTCATTATAAAACACTTGGGTAAGTCATAGATCAAGTCGGACAAGTCTTCCTTATTCCCTTCTTCGGTCATCAAGCAATTAACCCTCGGTCCTTTCCCAAAATTGTGATTGGGCAAGGGATTGTTAGTGATGCTAGGCCTTGTAGGTGGCACAATCTCTTTATTGTCTATTAAGTCTTGAATTGCATGACGAAGAGTGAAACAACGGTCAATGTCATGACCAAGGATTTGATAATAAGCACATCTTTTATTCACATCAAAAGGGGTTTGGAATTGGTCTTGGGCCTAAGGGCTTCAATAATCCTTTTGCTTTTAGCTTGTCAAACACTTGACTCATGGGCATGTACAACTCATGAAATTCTCTCTTGGGTCTAGGCCCTTAGGGTACTTGCACAGGTGCAATAGGTGCAATCAATTGATAAGGATCATTTTTATTAATATTAGAAATTTCTACAACCTAAGAATTAGACCCTACATTCATTCTAAACCTTGGAAGGTCATCAATTTTTATAGTGCCATTGTTTATAGCATCCTCAATTTGAGTTCCAACAGCAATTAAAGCTTTAAAATTGGGAAAATACTATGCAAACAAATATTTATGGTATATAGGCAATAAATTCTTTACAACCATGGCTAACTGCTCTTCTTCAGTTGGCCTACTCATCATCTGTGCAGCCTTGGCTCTCCATTTGGTAATGAAACCAGAGAAGGATTATTTCGACTCTTGCTTGGTGGTCTCAAGGTCTCTTCTTGTGATGTCCACTTCCATATTGTACTTGTATTGCATGTGAAATTTGTGGCATATGTCCTCCCAACTTCTTGCTCTTGCATCATCTAGGTTGAGGAACCATCTAAGAGCAGCACTGGTCAGTGTGTTTTGGAACATCTGAGCAAGTACTTCCTCGGTCGTGCCTAGGGGCTGCATAGCCCTCATATACATCTTCAAATGGGACTTTGGGCAACTGGTCCCATCAAACTTGTCTAGATTTGGCATCTTGAACTTGGGTGGTAGCCTTGCATTAGGGAATAGGGAGAGTGAATCATAGTCCATAAGTTCCTCTATCTTACGGGCTCTTTTAATCATCTCCTCCATTTTATTCATCCTCTCTTTGATCTTCTTCTCGTTCTCTAGGGTTGGTGGATCATGATCAGTCTTATCCCCCTCCTGATTACTCTTCGAATTTTGAAACTATTGCATCATACGGTTCATGTCTTCCCTCAGCTGAATTTGACTACCTACCATAGTGTTGAGTAGCTCTTGGGTGTTCATGGGTTCCTCTGTATTTGAGTGTTCTCCCTCTTTTTCCATGTTACTAGGAGCTTCAAACTTTTGAACTATCTTGGAGGTTGAAGATGGGGTTGAGATGTTGCAACAGTGATGTCTCTTCTATGTTTGAAGGCTTCAGTATTGTGATGGGAGTGACAGGCTTGGAGCTGGAACTACTAGCTTGAGTGTTAGGCTTTGGTTCTCTTTGTAGCCTTCCTTTAGATCTTGACCAAATTCTCCCCTAATGACAGGCTTGGTGGGGTTAATCAAAGCTAAAACCCCATCCACATCCATTAATCAACCAAAACAAACACACATAACATGTAATGCAATTTTAACTAGGACCAACCTAAGGGTAGGTTCTAAGTCATTATGTTGTAGGGTGGGTTTGCTGTTTCATTGTTTCCCATAGTTAGGACGTTACACCTCCCAACTTGTAATGTAATGAACATTGTGTTGGTCCAAACAGCATGGTTTGTCCTTTACAGTCAACAGGAAATGATCCAGTGACTTTGGGCTATAAGTTGGTGAGTTTGCCATTGGGTACCCGAATCTAATCAAGACCAGTGATCCATGGTTACTATTACCACAAATTTGTTGAAAAAGAGTGCATACATTGTTGTTCGGATGGCACACACTATGACAATTAGGGAAAGATTTTAACCAACAATACAAACAACAAATTATCATACACCAAATATCATACAACATCCCATCAAACATAAATAAACAAACAAACAACTATATCATGTAAAATTATGCAAAACAAAGGTACATATTTGGTCACTTAAGTTTAATATGAAGCTCAACCCTCGACATCCCTAACCGAGTTGCCACTATGAGAGACCTCGAAAATTTGAGCATGTCCCTCAAAAAAGAGATTCGGGTACCTTTTAAGGCGCCTCTCTTTTTGGGTAAGTGGTATGAAGTCGCCACTTATTTTTCTTTATACAAAAAAAGAAAAAAATACTAATTACAAAATACATGACTAAATTTTTCATTCTCATTGATTGAATAAAAATTACATTTCTGAAAAATTGAAAAGTTACACAGCTTTGGGTCCTAGTTACAATCTACCAAATATTTACAAGGCTTGTTGTCCTAGTTACATTCTACCCAAAACAAATGAAAAGACAAGGCTAGATCTACTTAACCAAAGACCTAAATACGGAGGTAATTAGGTTATGGAATGGGAAGGTGTTAGGCACCCATTCCACACCAGACAAAGTCTAGTCTTCTAGACTCTAGTGCCCAATGTACTTTTTTAAGCATGTCATGAATGATATGTTGAACATGTGAAAAAAGTAAAATCCTACAAATCTATTTATGATTGAAGTCTCTTCTTTTGTTTAAAAAAATTCAGATCTGTTTTGATTAATTAAAAAAAAATGATTTTGATTTATCTAAAATATCATATATGTTTTGTAGTATATAAAAAAAAATGGTTTTTGGAGATAAAAATTCAGATCTGTTTTTATTACATAAAATAAAGTCTTTTAATTTGAAATTATCAAATCTGTTTTTAGGAGCTAAAAACAATGGTTTTTGATAACAGAAAAATCAAATCTGTTTTATGATGAAAATAAAGGGCATAAATGCACTTTTAGTCCCTATATTTTGACGTTTTCCCATTTTGGTCTCTACATTTTATTTTTACTACTTTTAGTCTCTAAACCAATAAACGTGTGACATTTAAGTCCTTTCTATCACCCAACTAATGGGGAAAGCTGAAGTGGCTAACGGAGAATTAAAATAATGATATTTTTTTACACGTGGCATGACCCACTTTGACACGTGACTTTCCCGCCCTAAATCCAGTTACATGAGGCATGTGAGGCACTCACCAACCAACCAAACACTGAAAATCCCCAAATTAGACTTGAATCCCTAGAATTTCAGCTTTCGTTTTCTCTCGAACCATCAGCCTCTCCTCTCTCTCAAACCATCTCTGTCACTTGAAGCCAACATCATCATCAACCATCTCTCAACATCTTCAACCATTTTGAAGTCCCTGATCAGATGGACTTCTCTGTGTTGGGTTTGGTCTTTTTATTTTGGAATTGCTATTACTTTATTTGATTCTTAGTTGAATTGCTGTTAAAGAAAAGAAGCTGACCCTTTTACTAAAGGAAAATTATAATCACACCTAGTATTTTGTTTTACTGGGGTTCAGGTTTTTTTTTTTTTTTTTTAAATTCTTCTTTGGTGGTGGAAGTTTTTGGGTATCTGTGATGTTTATTTGTTATGGGTTGTGTGATTTCAAATTCTTCTTTGGTTGCTACTGTTGGAGTTCTGATGTGCACCTAGATTCTGTGCGGTGCTGCTTGATTGGTGTAGTGCAGCTAGAGTGGAGCTATGCTGCTGCTATGTTTAAGAGTGGATGAATGTGATTCTGCTGGCCTGGAATGGATTGGATGAGCTTGTCTTGGTCTGAGATGGTGCAAATTGAGTGGCTAAGCTTGTCTTGGCCTGAGGTGGTGCACCTAGCCTGAAGCTGGGCATTCTGGACTGGTATGGTGCACCTGGTGTGACTGAGGCTACCCTGGTTCTGCTGGTCTACAAACAAGAAATTCACACCATTTATATTGAATATTGAAAAGAAACTATTTCACACACATGTCCATATATTACCTTATTAGATGTACTGGTTCTATTTGTGGTGCCTGGTAGTGAGGAGTTCCCTTCAATCTCACCCTTGCAACTTCTTCTATTATGCCCTAACTTACCATAGGCCTTGCATTGCTTAGAGATGCCAGCTCTCCTACTTGTTGCCTCATTAGGTTCCCATGCCATCTTCTTCTTAGGTCTACCAAGTGGTCTTCTTTTGATGGGAGGCTGAACTAGGGTCACACCACTGGGTCTCCACATATTCTGCCCATTGATTGGTGATATGATTGGTTCATAGCATGCCTTGTATGTAAAGACATGGTAACATGGATGAACATACTACTCAGCATCTTGTCTGTTGAAAAATATGCAGCTGATTGCATGAGCATAGGGTATGCCACTTATATCCCACTTCCTACAACTGTGGTGTGCTGTGGCCAAGTCAACAGTGAAACTTTGCAGACCATTTTTCACTTCAAACTATGTCTACCCAGCCCAGCAAGCTAACCACCTATTAGCTGCCAGCTTTTCCTTATGCAACCTCTTCATCATCTTGGCACAAATATCTAACTCTAGCCTCACACCCTTCTCTCTATTCTCATGGAACCTAGTCATCAAATATAGCCTGATACACTCAAGCTACAATCATATACATGTACAATGAAACATCAAATATTAATTACAACAACTGCCCAAAATAGTACCAAAAAATCACTATAATTAACTGAAGGTGATTATAAAGACTCATACCTTGCTAATTATGGGCTTAGATCTGAATTTAAGAATCCAACTGTTGAAGCTCTCACACATATTGTTGAGTATGGTGTTAGTCAAGCAATCCTTACTAAACATGTGTCTGGCCCATTTTGTTGTTGAGTGAGCATCCAACCAACTGTATGCATCAGCATCAATCTCCTTCAGCTCATCCATCACCCTATCAAAATCTTGTTTATAAGTTGCCTTGGCTACCCTCCAAAACATATCTCTAATCAGAACACCAAAATGGTTCTTCCTGAAATTGTTATAGAGGTGCCCACAGCAAATCTTGTGTTCATACTGTGGCCAATTGTCAATGAATGTTTGCACCAACCCCTGTCACAAACAGTATCACAGGCAAGTATGTGAAGTTAGTGGACAAATAGTACAATGACTAAATACAGATTCAAACAACCAAATGGAGAATTAACTACACACCTTCTGCTGGTCTAACATAAACACCCATCTCTTATTCTGACCTATGTCTACAAGTAATAGGTTGATGAACCAAATCTAAGAGTCCTTGATTTTAGCCTCTACCACTGCATATGTAAGTGGGAAATACTCTTCATTAGGATCTCTACACACTGTAGTAATCAATTGCCCCCCTGACTTGTTTTTCAAGTGGTAGGCATCCAAACCAACAAATGGCCTACATCCAGCCAAAAACCCCTTCTTGTATCCCTCCAAACATATGTATAGCCTCTCAAAATAAGGCACCCCACACACCAGGTTCATCTCAGCTGCTAAATCACCATCATTGAAAGTACATACCTTCATAAGTATTGTACTACCAGGACTAGACCTCCTTAATTCCTCACAGTACTCCCACAACTGTTTGTACTATTGTGTATAAGCCCCATCCACATATTCTTTAGCGTTATCCCTAGCCCTACTTGCCTTTCCTACACTTATGTTTAAGGTATACTTCTCATAGACAGCTTCTTGGATGTCTCTCAGCTTAATGTTAGGCTGTCTTTTCACTTTCTTCATCAACTTCTCCCAATGTATGATGAAGTACACCTAGGGTTCTTAAAACTTCTAGAGCATGTATGTTCCAAAGTCAATGTCCTTAGTTGGTATCTCCTCTCCCTTGGCACTTTTGTTAGATAAGCAACAAACTTGCAGTTTTCCTAGCAGACAGCTCTTACCCTTTGCAGGTCATTTTTAACAAATTTGATCCCCCATCCACCATGAACTGCATATTCTGTTATAGCTTCCTTGAATTGCTTGGGTGTTGTAAACAGCATATCCTTTTCAAAAACAATATACTCTACCTTAGCCACTGGCTTAAACACAGGGAACTTCTTCACTTCCTCATTTTTTTGTCCCCTACCATTTCCCACATGTGTACTTCTATCATCCTCAAAAATATCATCACTGTCATACCCAAGCTCATCATCAGATGATGATTCCACCAGACTGTGCAATCCTCACTTTCATAATCAGAGTTCATTACACTAGCACCCATTTGGCCTGGTTCAACAACATCATCATCATTATCATCCTTACCATCCTAACTATCACTATTGTCTTCAACAAAGTCTCTAACACCATGGTTCAACTCTACCTCATCATCTAGCCCACTTCCCCCACCACCACTTCCCTCACTATCACTGCCATCACTTAGAATAAAGACCTCAGGTGGGTGCTCAATGGTAGGTTCTTTACCTACTCTCCTTGAACCCACATGGGAAGCAGCAACCTTAATTGGAACATCCACCTCAGTTGGCTCAGCCTCATTGCTAAAAGTTTGATCAATAGCATACATGTCATCACTCCCATCATGGTCATCACTATCATCACCATCATAATCACCTATAAGGTCTTGTTCCACTGCTAATGGTTGCACATCCTCACCAATATCCTCTCCTTCATCAACTAGTATAGGGTTATCTACTAGGTGCTTTACATACACATGAATCTCTTCATGACCCTTCACTAAATCTATCATGAACATGGCATCATCATCATTAACAACCAAATGGAAATTTTCCCTTTCTTGGTCCATACAAAGCATTTATACCACAGCCTGCCAACAGAGGTGTACCTAAAGTCTCTACATATACCCTCTAGCTCAATCTTGGACCACCTTTCAGGGTCACAATTATCAGCTATATCTACTGTACCTCCCACATATTTTCTAGGATTCTCAGTAAAATGGCCACCATGATGCACAGATATACTAAATGGCTCATCCATTCTGCATGCAACATAGCACCAAACCCAATTAAACAATGCTAGTTACAAAACAAAACAACAGTTATTTAACAAAGCAACACTTAATAAAATAATCCATTCTGCATGCAACATACCACCAAACCCATTTAAATAATGCTAGTTATAACCCAAAACAACACGTTTTTATCAAAACATGACTCATTCAACAACACAACAATTTTTTAAGTAACAACATAGCACTAACTTTAATAGTTCTGTCACACTAAAACAGACACATGCATATAAACACTTGAATTACACAAAACAACAATTATACAATAATGTTATGCTTACTTAATTCTCTTCAATAGGGGCACATAGGGAACACAGGGACCACATTGGAAACCACAAACAAACACATGCAAACAGGGACTAACAAACAGTCAAAAGTCTAAACAAACAAAAACATTGTGGCCCCTACTACCAATTCCAACCAACAAGCATAATGTAAAGCTATAAATAAGGACATAGATAGAGAGAGAGAGATAATACCTTTTCACAAAGCCAGAAGTCTCCCAGCATTTACTTTTACTTTTCTCTGCAATTACAAGAAAAGTGGATATTTGGCTTTAGGAACGGAGAAAAGTTTGGGTATCTAGCTTCAAAGGGCAGAGATGTGTTTTGGGAAATGTTTGATCATGGCTCTTCACACGAGACAGGCTGATGGTTTCACATGTTTGATGATCGTGGCTTCGGGAGAGAAAAGATGATGGCTTCGCGAGAGAGGCTAGGGTTCAATATCTGATCTGATTGGACATTTTCACAATCACGTGCTAGAGTTAGTTGAGAAGCAGTGACGTGATGGTCACATGACAAGGTTTGGGGTGGGAATCCACGTGTTGAGCTTGGGTATGCCACGTAGTAATAGTTTAATGTTATTTTAATTCTCTGTTAGCCACATCAGCTTTCCTCATTAGTTGGGTGATGGAAAGAACTTAAATGTCACGCGTTAATTGGTTTAGAGACTAAAAGTGGTAAAAATAAAATGTAGAGACCAAAATAGAAAAAGGTACAAAATGTAGGGACTAAAAGTGCATTTATGCCAAATAAAAAAGGGTTTTTTGACAATAGAAAAACCAGATCTATTTTTTATATGTTTTAAAAGGATGAAAAAGATTTCTTTTTTAAGAAGAGAGTTTCACTCATAATTTAAATTTATGAAACAAACACAAAAACAATCATGTTTTATCTTTTCCTTTATTTCAAAAATCTGCATGTTTTGAAAAAAATCAGATTTGTATCTTGAGAAAAATACAAGTCAATTTTGATTTGAGAAAAATTTAGATTTGCATCTCATAAAGATGCAAATCCGTTTTTTGTTTGAGAAAAATTCAGATCTACATCTAAGAAAGATGCAGATCTGTTTTTGTATTGAGAAAAATTCAGATCTGTTTTATTTTAAGAAAAGGAATTTTTTACATGTAGATTTATTGACATTCAAGAAAAAGATAATAACAATCACATAGAAAAAAAAAATCATGCTTTAAACAAAACAACTATGAATCATTCATGTTATGGACGAAAACATTCATCAACATAAAAAGGAAGCATAGAAAAGATTAGGGTGAAGGAAACAACCTCTTGCATGAGCACTCTTTGTACTTGAGAGGATGTTTTAGGGTTCAAAGAAACTTATTCAGTTATCTTTGAAACCAAAAAACCCTAATTTTGTAGCAAACTCAGATAGAGGATTAGAAAATATGGCCAACTTGAAAGCATAAAACGTATGCCTCTTAGAGCATAGAAAAAATGTGTTGAATTATGAGGTTCAGTTCTATCTATAGAAGCCAAAAGACTTTAAAAATAGGTACGGACGATTACGGTTTGAATCCGGACGCATCCTTTTGCGAAAAGGTCGAAAAGGGTATGCATTATCGTCACCCGAAAGCCGTTGGGCCAAAGCCCACATCATGGAATTTCAGCACTTTTAGAGTTCTGTTCGGCACTCCAAAAGTGCTGTTTGGAACTTCCAAAGTGCTGAATTGGCCCTATGACTCCGAATACTCTTTCGTGTTCGGGTGCCATTTGGACTCCTCTTCTAGGGTTTTTTGGCCGATCCTTGTATCTAGACGCGTTTTCATCCTCCACTTATGATTTTTCAACTCTTTTTTGGATAATTCAAGATAATTTAAAAACTATTATCTTGTAGATAAATACCCTAAAATAAATCTTGATAAAGTTCAGATTATCCATAATTTTATTGTTATCCAATCATCCCTTTTATTCCCATGCATGGCATCCCTATTTTAAACACTAATTATCAACCAATCACCAAATTATTTAATTAATTTTAATTGTTTAACCAATCAGAATTAATTTAAACTAATCAAATGTGGTTGACTCTAACTAGACACAATGCATGTTGATCGTGCAAACTTGATCATGCGATATCCTTCGATTTGATGGTCTGATTTGAAAACCGAAAACACCATTGCGACCGTTAGAATCTCAAGATCATTTTATGATATGCAATGAATGAATTGATGCATGTAATGCAAAGAAAAATTGATGCATGCTATGTAAGAGCAAATTGATGCATGTAATGCAATTATGATTTTTGGGGTACATGGATTGGTCATTTAAGTCATTCTCCTTCACTAAATCATGGGTGCAAAATTGAGTGTCTACAGATACTTGAGTTAAGAGTGGGTCAGTGAGCTTGAGAGCTGAAACAGAGTGATGGACTGATGGTGGAGATTTGAGACCAAGAGATGCAAAGAATAGAGTGATTGTGTCTTAGGGAGAGGCTGCGAGACTTTGAGATTGTGTCTTAGGGAGTGATTATGGGTCTGTGAGAAAGAGGGAAGACGGAGAACAGAGAGGGGAGACGGAGAGCAGAGAGCTGAGAGGGAGACGAAGACGGAGAACAAAGATTGAGAAACAAAATGGTAGAGAGAGTTTAGGGTTTTTTTTTTTTTTTTTTTTTTTTTTCATTTAAAGCTTAAGTTGAAACGGTGCATTTCGCACCTTTTTTTTTTAACCTGAATTTCGGCCTGAATCAACTGGTATCGGTGCCGGTACAACTTGAATCGGCCTATTTCGGCGGTTTCAGCCAATACAACCCGATTCGGCGCGTAACGCAGCACCAATGCGCAGGCAGCAGCGTCACCCGCCGCACACCTCGTCGGATGCCGGTGCAACACCCTTATGCAGCTCCTACACCATTTGTTCATGGGTAGATTGCGGCCCAACACACTTCGTGCTTGCCACCATTCTAGCACATCTCTATTTTTCTATCTAGCCAAGCCAATTACCTCCATTTTGCTTTTTGCTCCAATCTAATCCAATTGTGTGTACGGATGATGACTTGCATAATTTAGCATAATTTATCACTTCTCAACTTTAAACTTTAGTCTAATTTTATTTATTTTTGTTGATTTTGGACTTCATTATTGTTATTTAAATTTTATTGCAAATTTGAAGAAAAAGAAGATTTATTCAAATAAAAGAGACGTGAAGCAGCTAGAGAGAATATTGGGTCTTGGATGAATGCAACTAAAGGAAGATTTCTTTTTGACCTTAGAAGTTGGCAAGAAAAGCGGGTCCCTCTGGGTTTTGATAGAGGCCGAAACTAAAAGGGGAGACACGCACGAAAACAGCAACGTTTTGGGCTGAAAAGAGCAATGTTTTGGGCTAAAAAAGGGCAACATGTTTAAGAAAAAAGGGGAGGCTGAACTGAAGGGAAGGATGGCACTGAACTGGGAACATGAAGCAGCAGAGATGAAGACGAGAGATTTTTTTTGAGCATTTTGTCCTTACAATCTTCTCAGATATATTATGGTGAATTCGTTTCTGTTGAGTTTAATTTTTAGCATGAACTAAATCTTCTTTATTCTAGGAAAACGATGTAATCTAGTTCCAAACTATGCTTACTTTTCTATGTTAATTTGAATTAATTCTCTTCATGTTGGTCTGATTTATTCTGAGCTTATTGCTTCTAATTAACTAGCCATTAATTAGATGATTTTGAAATTGTGATTTGCTGTCGAAAGAGGGAATTATAGGATAGATCTTGAATGTTTCGGCATAGGTAAATATAGAGATCGAAAGACTTGTATGAACCTATGTAGTATTAAAATCGTTGGTCTTAATGTTGTCTTACTTTATCAAATTGCATATTCTTGTGTAAAATGATGAACAAGAATGTTTCCAATTGACTGTCGAAAGAGGCTTTTGGATCAGTTTGGAGATTGCTAACAAACGGAGAGAATTAAATTCAATTAGCTAGATGAGTAAAGCATAGTGAGGAATTAGGTGAAATCGATTTCCTAGAAGTTTTCTCCCCATTAATTTGATCTTCGAGCAACATCTTTCTTTTCCTTTGCACATTTTCTTTAAATTAATTTTATTTTAAATTCCAATTACACAAAAAAAAAAAAAAAAAAACCCTGGTGACTTCTCTAGATAAAATCGAGATTAGCATAATTTTAGTATTTGTCAAAAGTAAGTGACCAATCCCTAAGGACAATACTCTTCTCATCACTTTACTAAAAAAAAAAATAAATAATAAAAAAAAAAAACTACATTTCTGTACACTTGTAGTTTTGCATTGATCAACGGAAAAGTCATTAATTTTACAAGGACAGCAACAAGAGGACTCTCTTTACAAGAAGTGTCTTTGTTCTTCAATTCAAGTTGAAAATGTGTGTCTTTTGAGAACAATTTTAAAATCACAACTAGGGTCAGTTTGGGATCCGCTTATTTTGCTACAACTGAAAACTTTTTGTTGAAAATACTGTAGATAAAGGGAAAAGTTAGCTGAAATAGTACAGTGAGACCCATAAATAGTACCAAAAGTGCAATCAGGCCTATGAATAGTAATAAAAATAAGCTAACTTTTAAATTTGGAGCCAAACGCATACTTAGATGATATCTCTTACCTCGCAAAAAGGAGAGCAAGCAAGTCAGGATGACTAGAAACAGTAGCATTATAAATATTTTCAATGTAAAATTGATGGGTAATGGTAAAGTTAGTGGGTGGTTGGGATAGATAATGAAATGAATTGAACTTTATCACTTGACTTGATTTTCTTTTGGCACAAGGCACAAAGCACATCCATCATCTCTTCCCTTGCAAATAGGAGAGCAAGCAAGTCAGCAAGACTAGAAACGGTAGCATTATAAATATTTTCAATGTAAAATTGATGGGTAATGGTAAAGTCAGTGGGTGGTTGGGATAGATAATGAAATGAATTGGACTTTATCACTTGACTTGATTTTATTTTGGCACAAGGCCCAAAGCACATGCATCCATAATACATGGTTCAATCATGGGCGAAGTTTGTCCTCTTGAAACAACAATTTTATTATTATTTTTTCAATTTGTATTAAAATTTTTGATACAAAAGTATTAAAAACCTCATAGATTCACTTTTAGAAAAGAAAAAAAAAATTTGGTCACTTGGGGTCTGTTTGGATACCGCTTATTTTGCTAAAAACTGAAAACTTATTACTGAAAATACTGTAGCAAAATATTTTGGGTAAACTACGTATTTGGTCCCTATTATTTACACCATATTTCAATTTAATCCCTAACCTTTCAGTTATGTCAATTTGGTCCCTAACTTTTCAGTGTTATGTCAATTTAGTCCCAACCGTTATCTTTTGAATGGAAAAGTCTGACATGTCAAACGGCTTAAATAAAAAATTAATTTATTGCCACATCAACTGTCACCTGGACTAACATATTAGCATAATTTTAAATTTTAAAAATTAAATAAACATCAGATAGGTGAAACTGAGTAAATTTTGGGATCAAAATCCCTAACTCACGTCTATTAAAAAAAAAAATCCCTAACTCACGATTGCTTCTGTTTGTGATGGGTTCACAATCTTCCTATTGGTCCTCAATCCCCTCATTATATCAGTGAAACTTCTTGCTACCCACTGTGTTATTGAAGAGATGAAGCAACAAAGGTCCATTACTATCCAGATAATTTGTTACATTCTAATTCAATTCTTCACCAGCAAAAAGATAGGTTCAATGCATATTACTTTCCATGTAGTAAAGTAACAGGTTTAAAAAGTTATATACAAGGGAGAGTTCCTATACGTTCAAAATTATGATTAATGTTGCTTGTCAAATAGTCTGGAATATCGAAGATGGAATATAGAAGGAGTCTGGATAAGAATGTAGTGCCTCACCTTTTCTCTCTAGAGGACCAAAACGTGAAGCAATCGTAAGTTAGGGATTTTTTTTTTTATAGACGTGAGTTAGGGATTTTGATCCCAAAAGTTACTCACTTTCACTTATTTGTTATTTTTCTTTTTTTAATTTAAGATTATGTTGATATGTTAGTCCAAGTGGCAACTGATATGACAATAAATTAATTTTTTATTTAGGTCGTTTGACACATCAATCTTTTCCATCCAAGGGATAACGGCAGGGGTTAAATTGACACGATACAGAAAGGTTAGGGATCAAATTGACACAATTAAAAGGTTAGAGACTAAATTGAAATATGGTGTAAAGTAGGGCTGTCTAGACCCGATTAGAGCCCGAAAACTTGGTCAAACTGCCCAATGCCGACCCGATTCCAACTCGAACCGAAGGTCCAGTCGATCGGCGGCAGGTTTCTGTTCTTAAGAACCGACACCGGCAGGTCAAGTGGCGGGTTTGCTTCTCCAAAACCTGAGCAACCCGAACCCGACCGGAGTTGTATAAAAAATCCTGCAAAATCAAGCCAGATCTGGCGAGATCTCGACCAAATCTGGCGAGATCCTGACCAGATTCGGCTAAATCTAGTGGGATTTAGCCAGATCCGGCCAATTCCAGCAATTTTTAGTGAAAATTTTTAGATTCCAGCAAAAAAAATGAAGATACCGGCGAGATTTTCCAGACTCCAGCGTGATTTTCCAGATTCCGGCGATATTTTTCAGATTCCGGCAATGTTTTTTTTTCAAATTTCGATGATTTTTTTACTCCAGCAATCGACAAAACCGATCGAAGCTCACCCTCACCCAAAACTGACTTGATCAATTTTTCCGGCAGTCGGTTCCGGGTTCCTCTACCCTCCACCCGACGCCGGTGGGTCGAGTCCGGGTTAGGCCCAAAACCGACCCAACCCAACCTGTGGACAGCCCTAGTGTAAAGGATAGGGACCAAATACGTAGTTTACCCAAATATTTTATATTGCTGAAAATATTATTCACGGGTTTTTCATCACTTGGCTGGTCCATGAACAGTGCCATGGGACAAGCCAAGTGAAATGCAAACACACACAAACGCAGAAATGTCACTACGCAAACGCAAAAAGGCCACTACTCAAATGCACACTTGATGTGATACTGATTACAAGTCTTTTGTAGTTTGTAGTACAATTATTGATACATTGTCAACAACTTAACGCAAATGCAAAAATGCCGCTACTCAAACGCAAAAATGCCGCTATGCAGAAGCAAAAATGCTGTTATGCAAATGCACACTTGATGTGATACTGATTACAAGTCTTTTGTAGTTTGTAGTACAATTATTGATACAAATCCGTTTTTGTTTGAGAAAAAATCAGATCTATATCTAAGAAAGATGCAAATCTATTTTCGTATTGAGAAAAATTCAGATCTACATCTAGGAAAGATGCAGATCTGTTTTTGTATTGTTTTTGTATTGAGAAACATTCAGATCTACATCTAGGAAAGATGCGGATTTGTATTTGTATTGCGAAAAATTTAGATCTACACCTAATAAAGATGTAGATCTGTTTTATTTTAAGAAAAGGAATTGTTTACATGCAGATTTATTGACATTCAAGGAAAATATTATAACAATCACATAGAAAAACAATCGTGCTTTAAACAAAAAAACTATGAATCATTCATGTTATGGACGAAAACATTCATTAACATAAAAAGGAAGCATAAAAAAGATTAGGGTGAAGGAAACAACCTCTTGCATGAGCACTCTTTGTTCTTGAGAGGATGTTTTAGGGTTCAAAGAAACTTATTCAGTTATCTTTGAAACCTAAAAACCCTAATTTTGCAGCAAACTCAGAGAGAGGATTAGAAAATATGGGCAACTTGAGAGCATAAAATGTATGCCTCTCAAAGTGTAGAAAAAAGGTGCTGAATTATGAGGTTCAGTCTCTATTTATAGAGGCCAGAAGACTTTAAAAAATAGGTACGAATGATTAGGGTTTGAATCTAGACACATCCTTTTGCGAAAAGGTTAAAAAGGGTATGCATTATCGTCACCCAAAGGCCGTTGGGCCAAAGCCCACATCATGGAAATTCGGCACTTTTAGAGTGTCATTTGGCACTCCAAAAGTGCCGAATTGGCCCTATGACTTCGAACACTCTTTCGTGTTTGGGTGCCGTTTGGACTCCTCTTCTAAGGTTTTTTGGTCGGTCCTTGTATCTAGATGCGTTTTCATCCTCCGCTTATGATTTTTCATCTCTTTTTGGGATAATTCAGGATATTTAAGAACTATTATCTTGTAGATAAATACCCTAAAATAAATCTTGATAAAGTTCAGATTATCCACAATTTTATTGTTATCCAATCATCCCTTTTATTCTCATGCATGCATCTCTATTTTAAACACTAATTATCAACCAATCAGCAAATTATTTAATTAATTTTAATTGTTTAACCAATTAGAATTAATTTAAACTAATCATGTGTGGTCGACTCTAACTAGACACAATGTATGTTGACCGTGCAAACTTGATCATGCAATATCCTTCAATCTGATGATCTGATTTGAAAACCGGAAACATCGTTGCGACCATTAGAATCTCAAGATTGTTTTTTGTGATATGCTCTGAATGAATTGATGCATGTAATGCAAAGAGAAATTGATGCATGCTATGCAAGAGCAAATTGATGCATGTAATGCAATTATGATTTTTGGGTACATGGATTAGTCATTCAAGTCACTCTCCTTGACTAAATCATGGGTGCAAAATTGAGTGTTTGCAGAATGCCCTTCATTGATAAAGCTTGAAAAGCGAATGTCAATGTAAAACAAAAACACTGATTTTAGCGACCATGATTTAATTGAGGTTGAATTTTCAAAGATACCTAGCCTTCGAACCTAAAATCTTGGAACATAGAACTAGTGCCTTATCTTTTGACATAAAAAAAATGAAAATACCAGACTTAGTTGGTAGTTGATGACTCTGGACATGATTCTTGGCAATTGGGGTGTCCAGGAAACTTTCCTATCCTGATCTTGAAAATGGATGTCTGGGGTGTTGATCAAAGGGATCTCCTCTATTTTGATAATCTGGAATTGAAATGATGATCAAGGTGATATCCTCTATCTCGATCTAGAATTGAAATGATGATCAAAGGGATCTCCTCTACTTTGATCTGGAACTGAAATGATGATAAAAGGGAACTCCTCTACTCTGATAATCTGGAACTAAAATGATGATCAAGGGGATCTCCTCTACCTCGATAATCTGGAATTGTTATGATGATCAAGGGGATCTCTTCTACCTCGATCTGGAATGGGAATGTCAATCAAAGGGATCTCCCTTACTTCGATTCGACTCTAGAATTGTTATGATGATCAAGGGGATCTCCTCTACCTTAATTTGGCTCTAAAATGATGATCAAAGGGATCTTCTATACTTTGATTTGGATTTGAAATGACGATCAAAGGGATCTCCTCTACTTTGATTTGGCTCTATAATTGTTATGATGATCAAGGGGATTTCCTTTACCTCGATCTGGAATGGGAATGTCGATGAAAAGGATCTCCTCTACTTTGATCTGACTCCGGAATTATGATCAAAGGGATCTCCTCTACCTCAATCTGGAATGGGAATGTCAATTAAAGGGATCTCCTCTACTTCGATCTAACTCTAGAATTATGATCAAGGGTTCTCCTCTACCTCAATCTAGAATGGGAATGTCGATCAAAGGGATCTCCTCTACTTTGATCTGACTCTAGAATTGTTATGATGATAAAAGGGATCTCCTCTACCTTGACCTAGAATGTCGATCAAAGGGATCTCCTCTACTTCGATCTAACTCTGGAATTATGATCAAGGGGATCTCCTCTACCTCAATCTGGAATAGGAATGTCGATCAAAGGGATCTCCTTTACTTCGATCTGGATTTGCTTTCTACAAGAAGTCAAAATTTTAAATTAGACTTTAACTGACAAGTGCTTCATGGTTGCACCGTTTCTGAGATGAGTGATTTTCATTTGCTCATTCTTGATTTGAATTTCATCAAGATAAGTTTAATTGACAAAATACTTTTCTTTTGAGAAACATTTGATTTTTGAAACTCTGAAGTTTTGAAACTTATTTCAAATTTTGAGACTTTGGAACTTAGAAATTTTCACTTGAAATCTGGAACTTAAAATCTAAAATTTTAAGCATTAGAATTTTGAAAATTAAGGCTTGGAATTCTGATTATGAAATCTGAGATTTGAACACACCCCCCCTCTCTTTTTTGCCTTGAAAACTGAAGATTTGTGTTTAAAATTTGGGCATTGAGATTTTAGGAATGAAAATTTTGAATTGAAAAGTTGGATCTTGAAAGATGCTTGAAAACTTTGAAAAATATTTTTTTTTTTGGGGTTGACTGAGTCAACTCAGTTTGACTGAGTTAACTCAGCTTTTGCTGAGTTTTAAGTGTGGGGGCCAAAATTTTGGCCCCCCACTTCATTGTTTGTCTCTTTTTGCTTTTTAGCTTCATCTTCCATCAACTTCTCTTCCTCCCTTTACTATTCACCTTCTTCTTCCCCTTCATTTTTCTTCTTCATTTCACCATTTCTTCTCACAAAAAACACTTTTCTAAGCTTCTCAACTCTCCCTCATTCATCTCCATCAATATTTCTTTAGATCTTTGTGTTTTGAGCATTTTCATCCCACACCCATTTTTGTGGCAAACCATTTTCCAAAACTCATTTTCTTTGCATCAAAATGGCTTCTTCCTCCAAGGGATCTTCTTTTCTCGCTTCTCATGGTAAGAAATACGATCAAACATTTGATTGGAATGATGATGATGGACTTCTTCAAGAACCTAAGACCCCTGCTCCATATTGTCATGTAGACACCAAGGTGAGTTTTTCTTTGGTTTCTTTGCTTGGAAAAATGATGTTGCATGTTTCATTGAAAGTTTCATGGTGAGATTTTGTCATTTGGTTATTTTGAAATTTTAGGTGCATTGTATGATTGATCATGTTTGGAAATGTTGGCTTTGGAGCATTCTTGAAGTGTGTTTTTCTTTAATCATGGTGCAATTTGGACAATGTTGGTGGCTTTTGGAATTTTGACAATGTAGGTAATTTGTGATGTTGTTGGATGAATTTTGGTTTGGATTTTGGGAGTATTGGCATTTTGAAAACTTTGTGTTTGACTTATATGAATGGTTTTATGATGTATGTGGGAAAACTTGTTGGCATGTGTAAACTTTGTTTTATGGACATGGCAAAATTTTGTGGGTATGTGCATAGATATATTTATGGGTATTGGCAAATTTTGTTGGGTATGTGAGGATTTATTTGTGCATGAAGTTGTGAAATTCTTTTCTTGGACATGTAGAAATTTTCTTGTTGCATGGCTATGGCAAAATTTGGTGGTTGTATGTATATGTGACAAATTTGGTAGTGGTGACATTTTGGTGGGGCATTGATTTGATTTTGTGGTGGTGGGGTATTGATTATGGAAACTTTTGGTCATGTGGGTTTTGGTCATGGAAATTGATGAGCTGAACTTTTTATGTTGTAGAGTCTCAAGAGTCGAGGGAGTCTCCAAATGTTGAAAATTGCATGGGCAGCATTGTCTCCAAGCATTAAAAACATCATCAATGAAGCGGGCTTTGGTACCTTCTTTGAAGCTTTGTCAAATCATGAGACACATGAGTACAAAGATCTTCAGTTACTTCTTGCTTTGGCAGAGCGTTTTTGGGACACTACCTGTACCTTCCATTTTCCAGTCATTGGGGAGGTAATGTTGATGCCTTATGACTTTTCTGTCATCACTGGTCTGAGGTTGGGTGGTAAAAGAATTCTTGTCAATGATTCCTTTACTTCAACTGAGCTCAAGAAACTTCTAGGTGTAACCTTCTGGAATAAGGAGTTACAATGTTCCTTTTTCTGGGTTATGTGAGAGTATTCCCCAATGTGAGACTGTGGCAAAGGGTGTTGTATGTTCATGCTTCTTTTTTATTAGGACTTTCTTGTGTCCAGATTTAGGCAGTACTGTGAATCTGTGCTACTTGGGGAGCTTGAGAAAAATTGAACATCTTCGGAATTATGACTAGGGCGGCATGGCATTGCCTATGCTACTCTGATGCATTTCACGACCCAACTCTCTAGGCAGAGTCTTTCAAGCTTGGGTGGTGCTCCATTTGTATGGCAGGTGAGGTTTGGTATTTATTTGGCTATGTGTTGGCTATGGAAAATATTTTGCCTATGTGGTAATGGTGTTGTGAATTTTTCAGGTTTGGATGTATGAGTATTTTAGGGTTGGTCATAAAATTCTGGAGGAGGTTATTGGCATTTTTCCTAGATTCCTCTGTTGGTTGCCCAAACATCTCTTGTCTCCACCCTCCAGGCATTATTTGGAGCTTTGACAATCTAACCATTGATGATGTGAGTTCTTTCTTCCTTCTCCTTTTAAATCTTCAACACTTGGTTGTGATTCAGTCTCTTCTCATTCTGAGTTCCTTTTTTGTGATTTTTCAAATGAACTTAAATCCTTGGGCTGGATGTGAGGGGTATGTTGAGTGTGAGAGAGCTCTAGAATTGAATAGTCGCCAAGTACTGTTTGAATGCGGGCACGAAAAGTACCGGTATCTCAATGATCAGGTGCTACCCCAAGTTGAACAAATGTATCCTCCTACCACAATTCCGGCTCATCCTTGTCACACTATTCGATTAGCTGACCTTTTGGTTGATGAAGAGATTGCTCAGGCCTATGATGGCTACATTGTTATAGGAGCAAAAGGAGATTATTTTGAATTTGTTCGAGATCATTTGCAAGGCTGCTTGGTTGGCAGAATGACATCTCTCTTCTTTTCTAAGATCAAATTTATGTTCTACGAATTATTTTTTCATATATCTGCTTGGTAACAAAATTTGCATATTGGATTTTCAGCCTCCATCTTCTGAAGGAGAGGAAGGGGAAGAAGAAGAGGAAGAGATTCCCTATCCTCACCATGCTGGCAGTTTTTCTAGTCCTTTCATAGAGACTTATCCTCATTTTTCGACATGGCAGTATGATGTGATGAATCCTGATGGAACATTCAGTTCTATGCCTTTGACTAGACCAGAACACGTACCAAAGGTTCCTTGGCTCGATCCAATATGTTCTTGAATGTTCAGCTCTTTGTCCTTACTTCTTCTTAACTGGATGAGTGGCTCTTAATCTAGTAGAGTTGCTTCAGGTTAATGTGAATCTGGTGCAAGAAAGCATGCAGATGATTGGAGGCTTGCAGTCATTGGTTCACACTCAATGCTCCCAATATGTGATCAATGATTCTAACTGGGTATGTCATGCTGCTTACTGAATATCCTTGGCTTGAGCTTTGTTTGATAGTGACTTTAACACTTGATTTTGCTGACTTTTCAGGCACATCGAATGGAAACTGTTGACTCTGCTAGGAGAGCTTTAGAGGAAAGGATTAGGAGCCTTGAGCTTGAAAATCGTCAGTACGATCCTCACTTTTTCTCAAGTCAAGAAGTAAATACTAAAGGTGGCTCCTCTAAAGGTGGATCAAGGAGATCCTCACGCAGGCAGACTTATAGTCTTGATGACGCATGACTTGTATTTTTATTTTTCTTGCAAAAGAAAAGGAAGTGTTCCTTAGACAATCTTGTATTATTTCCCATGTTTAGCTCTTTGTCCTTGGCATCACCTTGGATCATGTAGAAAATTTAACTAAGACAAGTTTAGAATTCACCTAATGAGATCTTATAGTGCTAATTTAAACTTATCTTGCTTGGCTTTATTGGAATCTGCACTTACTTGAATGAGATAGAGCCGAATGCCCCTAGTTTAAAATGAATGCATGATTTTTGGAAATCTTGGTTATGATATTAAAAAAAAAAAAAAAAAAAAAAAAAAAAAAAAAAACAACAAATGATGATGGTGATTTTTTTTTTTTGAAAATGAATGAGGCATGGGCGAATGCCCCTAGTTTGGAGCAAAAATCTATGAATCTTGAAAAAAAAATTGATTTGATTAATTTTTTGAAAACAATGATGCAAGTGATGATTTTTTAAAATAAATGAGTTAGACACGTCAGAATGTCCCAATTTGATTAGAAAAATCTTTTTGAATGTCAAACGGTTTTGAAAAATTACACAAGAATGTGAAATTACATGGAATTGCATGAGTGTAAGATCGAGGGGCTGTGTATGTGAAATTACATGGAATTGCATGAGTGTAAGATCAAGGGGCTGCGTGCCATTTAGCAACTAAAGAGTGCCATTTGGCACTTCTAGAGTGTTGAATTGCACTGAGCCACACCATGACGCTCACGCCATGGTGGGCCGACTCCTTATGGTCTCCTAATGTGTGCTTTGCATTTTCACGTTTTTTGAAAAACATTTACTTCGTTTGTGATCATGAAACACTTTCCTAGTCAGCTACAAACTCTCTGAAACCTATTTCAAACCTAATTAGGAATTGATGCAGCTTACTTAAAAGAATTCTCTTGCGAAAAATCTTTGCATAAACGTTAGTAAAACATAATATTCACAAGCAAAAGACATCCAAGGCTAGCAATCATAATTTTTCTCATTCAATAATTCATGATATCAATAGATGGGTTTGTAGCTTTGATTTCAGTACCATAACCAATTTTATAGCCTTCAAATTAGAGGGAATCAAGGCTTTGAGGAATATCAAAATCAAGTCCCACTTCCTTTGTGCTGCTGTGAAATTCTGGGATCTCGAAGATCATGTGTTTCGATTTAATACCACTGAAATTTGTCCGACAATTGAAGAATTCTTTGCTATCTTGGGCTACGATCTAGGCAAAAAATCTGTAGTGGTTCCATGTGACCCCAGGCATAAGGAATCCTTGTCTGATGCTCTCAGTCTTCCTACTTCCATTACTAATAGTATGGTTGAAGGTCATATGGTGAATCTTCGTGCCATTATCTCTTGGTTGGTTGACAAACGCACCTATGGAGTGACCGACAACATGCAAAAAAAGTTCAGTTTGGCTTTGTGCTTTGTGGGAGAACTTTTGCTTTGCTCTAGAAGACACGACTTTGTGGATGCTCGAGCTATAAGTGTTGTGAGTCAAATTAAGGATGGTGATAATCCTGCTTCTTTGATCTTGGCAGAAACTCTTCTAGGATTGGATACTATATTTCATGGTGGAGAAACTCAAAACTTCTTAGGGAATCCTTTGACTTTGCAAATATGGATAATGGAGCAACTGGACATGATTGCCAAGCCCACAATCGGAAATTATGGGCCTAGCAGTTTTCTTAGTAGTGTTGTAATCAAGATTGAATGCCAAACTAAGAGTGACTAGGTGAAATTCTTAGATAAGAAATCCATTACCTCAATTCAATCTTAGATAAGAAATCCATTACCTCAATTCAATGGGATTGTTATTGGGGGAAGTGCCCACCTCCTTTATAGAGGTTTCCAGGATTAGATCACATCTTCCTTGTTGGGTTGTGGAGGGCAACTTTCTAAAAGGGAGATAACTCTTGAGGCAATTCAAATATGAGCAAGGAATGCCTGGTGGCAAAAGAAGAAGACCTTTCACTCCTGTGGACACAAATCCTACTTCCGTAAAGAACATGCTATTGGGTTTAGAGATGGCTGATCGAGCAGACCAATTTTTTTGTCAAGGTTTACTTCCACAAGATGACTATAGAATACTCTAATTAGTTGATAGACAAGATTGTTGATAAGGAACCTGAAAGGATTGCTATGAGGGAACAGTTTCTCAGAGACAACCGAGAAAAACCCGATGAAGGCAACTATGAATTCAAAAGAAGGGACAATGTTGACAAAGTACCTGTCACAAAAGAAATTGATGACCAACAGAAAAAGAAAAGATTGAAGGCAAAGTGACCTTATTTTTTGGCTTTGAATCATGTTTATTTTAGAAGTTGATGTAAAAACTCTTATGTTTAGGAACTATTTAGGATTTGCAGGTTAGGTATTCTGTTTACGGTGTAGGCTTTTGTGGTTTTAAAGCTTTTATGGTTTGGTTTAGAGTTTTTGGATTTTGTGTAATGACATGGTTTAATGGAATTGTTGAATTTTTGGTAATTTTGGTTAATGGGCAAATGGTGGGTTATGGGAAATTATGACCGAATCAATGCATGGTTGCCTACGTACCCCCTTGATAGAAGGATTAGGTCATCACATAGTTCATTGATGATGATTTTTTATTTGCCTTAACTTTTGCCTAGGTCACCCTTTCGAGTTTTCAACCTAGCAAGCTCTCTCACTCTCTTTTTTTCTTTAACTCTCCTTTTGCATAAATTGCCCTTTTGGGTTTTCAACCTACCTTTTTTGTTGTTGTTTTTGTTGTTGTTGTTGTTGTTGTTGTTGTTGTTGTTGTTGTTGTTGTTGTTTTTTGTTATTGCTCTAATTTTTGCCTAGACCGCTCTTTCGAGTTTTCAGCCTAGCGAGCTTTTTTTTTTTTTTTTTTCCAAACCTAGGAAGGGAATTAACATAATTTACATCCACTTCAGACGTGGTATTTCTTCAATTGATCCATGTTGGTTGGCTCAGTGAAAGGGTTTGCATCTAAGTCCATCAATCATATTGCTCCTCCAAAGTATATCTACTTGATAATGTATAGGCCTACCCAATTCTGCTTGAACTTCCCGTTTGCATCTTGAACTGGGGGTCGGATTTCCTTCAACACTAAGTCCCCCAACTTCAAATCTCTAGTTCTCACTTTCTTGTCAAAAGCTTTCCTAAGCCTCCTATGATAACCTTGAATATGATACAAGGCCTTGAGTATTTTCTTCTCTAGCATGCATAACTGATCATATCTGCTTTACAACCAATCTGCTTCAAAGATTTTCACTTTCCAATACTGTCCTTAGTGTACGGACACCCATCTCAATGGGAAGGACTGCTTCCATCTCATACACCAATGAGTAAGGAGTGGCTCCTGTGGAAGATCGAATTGATGTTATGTACCCCCAGAGTGCATAGGGCAATTGTAGGTGCTAGTCCTTGTAGTTCTTTGTACTCTTTTTTAGGATTCGCCTTATGGTTTTATTAGCAACCTCAACTGCTCCATTAGTCTGAGGACGATAAGGTGAAGACTTGTGGTGTTGAATATTAAATTGTCGTAGCAATTTTTCTGTTTCTCCCTTGAAATGCTGCCCATTGTCAGAGATAATTTCATACAGTACCCCGTATCTACAGATGATATTGGTCTGAATAAACTAAGCAACTTTCTTTGAATTCAGGACTTTGTATGAAGCGGCTTCTACCCATTTAGTAAAGTAATCAATGGCTACAAGTATAAATTCATGGCCATTAGATGCTGCTAGATGAATCTTACAAATAATGTCTATTCCCCATGTATAGAATGGCCAAGGGGATGTCATGGTATGTAGTGGCATGAGTGGCATATGTTTCAAATCTCCACGGACTTGGAATTGATGGCATCTTCAAACATAAGCTGCCATAGTAGTCCAATAGTAACCTTGTCTCATTATCTTCCTTAACAACATGTGTGCATTCATGTGTGGCTCATAACTTGACTCATGAACCTCTTCAATTATCTACTATGCTTCCTTAGCAGTTACACAAAGGAGATGAATTCCATCATATGATCTTTTGTAAAGTCTTTCACCACAAATAATGTAATTAGTGGATAACCTTCGGATGGTTAACCAATCATTCTTGTCTGCAGACTCCGGGTATGTACCATCCTTGAGGTATTGTAGAATGTCTGAATACCATTCAGCTTCCCCATCCTTTCCTTCATCTTCTTCTATTGTCATGCAGTAAGCTGGTTCTTCATTTTGTTCCAATACTATCAGTCTTTCTTCTTATTCTTCTTCTTTTAGCCCATCCATCATGGATGCCATGGTTGCCAAAGCATCTACAATTTGATTCTGCATCCTCGACACATACTGATATTGGATCTTGCTAAATTTTGATGACCACTTCTAGAGACATTGATGATAAGGCATATGTCTTTCTTCTTCTTCCATTTATTTTAAATCTGGGAGATTATTAGAGTTGAGTCTCCATAAACCTCCAACTGTTTCACACCCAGGCCTAGGGCTGCTTGTAGACCCATAACACAGGCTTCATATCTTGTGGCATTGTTGGTGGCGGGAAAGTTAAGTCTACTAGAAAATGGAATGTGTGCCCCTTTTGGAGAAATTAAGAGAACTCCAATTCCACTTCCATTTTGATTTATTGCTCCATCAAAATACATCTTCCATGATTCTACTTCAATCTCCATGATGTCTTCATCCGGAAAGTCTCCTTGAATCTCTTCAGCTTCCTCTGGTGAACAATGGGCTAGGTAATCAGCAATTGCTCTCCCCTTTACAGATTTTTGAGTCACATACTTAATATCAAATTCTGACAAAAGCAAAACCCATTTAGCAGTCTTCCCATCTTGCACAAGTTTTTCCATTAAGTACTTAAAAGGATCCATTCTTGCAATCAACAGAACCTTGTAAGTTAGCATACAATATCTGAGTTTACGGGTTGCCCATACAAGTGCTACACATGTCTTCTCTAATGGCGAGTACTTCTCTTGATAGGGCAACATCTTCTTACTGATGTAGTAAATCGCATTCTCCTTTCTAGTCTCCTCTAGGTACTGAGCAAGTAAAGCCCCTATTGTTGTATCTGTAGTGATGAGATACAACAATAATGGCTTTTCGAGAACTAGCAAGACAAGTATTGGTGGTTTCATCAGATAACTCTTGATCTTCTCAAAGGCTTCTTGGCATTATTCGTTCCATACTATTGGGACATCCTTCTTGAGCAATCAGAATATTGGTTCACACATTATGGTAAGTTGAGCTATAAACCTACTGATGTACTGTATTCTCCCCAGAAATCCTCGAATCTCCTTTTCAGTTCTTGGAGGCTTCATCTCTACAATTGCCTTGATTTTGTCAAGATCAACTTCTATTCCCCTCTGGCTTACTATAAATCCTAATAGTTTGCTGGATGTGACTTTGAAATATACTTCTTTGGATTCAACCGCAACTTGTAGAACTGGATTCTCTCAAAGAACTTCCTCAACACTGGTATGTGCCCTTCACAGTCTTTGGACTTCACTATCATGTCATCAACATAAACTTCTACTTCTTTATGGATCAAATCATGTATCAAAGTGGTGGCTGCTCGTTGGTAAGTAGCACCAGCACTTTTAAGGCCAAATGGCATGACCATGTAACAATATGTCCCACATGGAGTGATAAAGTAAGTTTTCTCCATATCTTCTGGAGCCATCTTGATCTAATTGTATCCTGAAAATCCATCCATAAACGATAGCAGCGCATGCCCTACTGTGTTGTCAACTAGGACGTCAATGTGAGGCAATGGAAAGTCATCTTTTGGGCTGGCCTTGTTCAGATCTCGAAAATCTACACACATTCGAACCTTCCCATCCTTCTTCGGTACCAGAACAACATTAGCTAACCATTCTGGATAATTGACCACTCTTAGGAATCCTGCATTGTATTGTTTCACTACTTCTTCTTTGATCTTGAGAGTCCACTTTGGCTTCATTCTTCTCAACTTTTGCTTGACCGGCTTCATGGTCGGATCTGTTGGAATGTAATGCTGTATTATATCTATATCAATCCCAGGCATGTCTTCATATGACCAAGCAAAGACCTCCTTGAACTCTATCAACAATGCTACTAATGCATCTTTCTCTGAAGTGGTTAGGATATTGCCTACTTGGATCATTTTGGGTTCATCATCAGTTCCTAGGTTAAAAGGTTGTGTTTCTTCTTTTATAGGTTCTAGGTATCCTTGTTTTAATTCCTTATTATTAAGAGTTTCTTTACCAAATTCAAAAATAAAAAAATTCAAAGCTAGCAAATAAGCAGAATCAGAAATCATATTAAAAGGGAAAGAGTTTTTAACAGACTCTACCGACTCAACAAACTCAACTGAAAAACTATCACAAACAAACTTAACAGGAATAGAAACACTAGTAGAAATTGACTCAATAGGAACAAAAACAATGTTCTTGGCAGGAGTGACTGGATTGGCGGTCTTGATCTTCTTGGCAAAAGTGACTAACTTGACGGTCTTGATCTTCCTCACAAAGTCCTCTATAGGGTGGGCGGCTCCCCCCCAAGTCCAGTTATTCAGCTCGGTCTTGGCCTCCACAATGGCAGATGGCTCCCAGTAAGCTTTTTCTTCCCTTAGCATTAGTACTGTGGGATCTACATCCATATAATCTGTAGCTTCTTCTTCAACCTCCATGTCAGTGGGCTTGTCAGTCACAAAAGCATCCAGGCGCTCTATGCTATCCATCCATTCATCGAATAGATCGAGTTTGCCTCTATTACCCAAATCAGTGGGTTGAGTGAGACGCTTTGGCTTTCTTCCTTCCATTCTCTCCTCATTACGTTCAGCATTCTCAAGTATCATGATTCTAAGACTGTGGACCATTAGCTTTTGATCTAGAGTGACTAGTTTAACCTCTATGTCATCTTCTTCTTCAGTATGTAAGGTTGGTGTACTTGATTCTGAATCATAATACGACCCTAATTCTGGAACTTCTCTTCCATGCTTATCATACCAAGGGCCAAACTTTGAATTGACATTGGTGATATCACTCCAATCTGAAAGATGCCCATAAGGATATTCCTCATGATACATTTGATTGGCTTATGCATTCTCTTCCTTTGCATTCTCTAACACATTTATCAACTTATATTAATCACTATCAGTGTCGCTCCACCTGTTAGCTTCAGCATCATCTTCTATATCGTGATCATAATAATCCACATCACTGTCATATTCCTCATAGAATAGGTCTGCATCTTCATCTTCTCTGTCACTAGGGGGTTCATCCCAATCATCACCGCTGTACGGGCTATCATAACTTCTATTGTTGTTGTCATCATTATTGGTGTTATTGTCATCATCATCATGTCCACTATCATTGCTACTACTATCACTACTAGTATCACTCTTGTCTTCGCTTCCATCTTCTTCATCACTAGGGTCTGCTCCCTTTTCCTCGTCTTCATCATTGGCTCCTAGTTCATATGGACTCTTCAATGTATGCTAGTAGGCCTCCCAATATTCTCCTTATTCTATATTGCAAATAGGATCTCCAAGGAGTCTAGTCATGGCATCGAATCCATGTGATCAACCTAATCAGTAGGAACCCAGGTTGTATCTTCCTTATTCAATTCTGGAACCCTATTGTTGCAATTAAGTAGTATCTCGAAACTGGGCACCATTGTCTTTGTTATAGGATCAAATCTCGACTCTGGAATCCCCAATAACGTTGACTTTCTCCAGTTTTAACAAGCTTCCCATTCAATGTAGGAGTGTAAAGCTTTAAAGGTTCTGGAGGGCAAAGGGAGTCCTTTTGCTTTGGCTTTGGCTTGAGCCATCTTTCTTACCTCCATCTCTAACAAATCATTAGCAGTGGGCTTATAGCCTAGCCCAAAAGGTGGTGTGGCAATAGGAATTGCCAAGTTTTGAACAGTTGGCTTCTTCACAGCTCTCCCCCAAATTCATCCCAGGAAGGTAGTTCATTCTTCTCATCATCGCTACCACATTATTGTTACCATAAGGAGCAAAGTCCATTGGGATCTTCTCAACTTCTTCTTCTCTCTTTTCAAAACCAGGCCTCCCAATCTCAAAGCCATCTAAGGTCAATGGCTCTTTCTCAAAATCAATACCATAAACAAGTTTAGGCACAGTCAAAGTATCCCCATAGATGGTTACAATAGCACCTTCATGTGGAAACCGAACCTTTCGATATAGGGAAGAAGGTACGGCTTCTGTGTCATAGATCCATGGTCGCCCAAGGAGCATATTGAAGCATAAGGCTATGTTAAGGACTTGAAAATCCACTTTCTTAACCATCGGTCCTACGTTGAGCTCTAATGTCATGGTTCCCAAGACTTCTTTTCTACTGTTTTCGTATGCCTTCACATGTTGATCAGTAGGCACAAAGTCTTCAATGCTTAGGCCAAGGTAGCTTGTAGTCTTCAAAGGACAAACATTCAAGGCATTTCCATCATCTACCAAAACCATCGATATTCTCTTCCCCATGAAATCTACAGTGGTATGCAACGGATCATTGTGGTGCTTCCCTTCTTGGTCAGATCTTTGTCAAAATAGGAAATAATGAGTTCCCTATTTATGGACCCAATCATAGCATTCAAATCTTAAGAGGTTATGGTTGTAGGGACTTGGATTTGGTTGAGCAAGTCTACTAGGTTTTGTCGGTTTTTGTATGAGGCCATGAGTAAACCCCATAAGGATATGTTGGCTTATGTCTTCTGTAATTGCTTAAAGACATCATCTTCTTCAGTGGGTGTTGTTGAGTGGATCTGTTTAGAGCTTCCATCGGGTTGTCAGTGTCTAGATATGGGGGTTTGAAGTGTCTCCCCCCTTATGATGTGGGTAATTTTAGTTGAGTTGTTAGAATCAGTGTCTTGGGGTTTGAAGTGTCTCCCCCCATTTGTGAGTGTTTGGCTATTTACTTGGGGTTTGAAGTATCTCCCCCCATTTATGGATATTGGGTAATTTTCAGGTTTTGGTACTTCATTCCATATGTCATATCCTATGATGGTAGTAGAGGTTCTATCCATTAATTATTCCCATGTCATCATGAAACACTTGGGTAAGTCATAGATCAAGTCGAACAGGTCTTCCTTATTCCCTTCTTCGGTCATCAAGCAATTAACCCTCGATCCTTTCCCAAAATTGTGATTGGGCAGGGGATTGTTAGTAATGCTAGGCCTTATAGGTGGCGCAATCGCTTTATTGTCTATTAAGTCTTGAATTGCATGACAAAGGGTGAAACAACGATCAATGTCATGACCAGGGATTTGATGATAAGCACATCTTTTATTCACATCAAACTTTGAGGGCCAGGGGTTTGGAATTGGCCTTGGGTCTAAGGGCTTCAATAATCCTTTTTCTTTTAGCTTGTCAAACACTTGACTCATGGGCATGTACAACTCATGAAATTCTCTCTTGGGTCTAGGCCCTTGGGGTACTTGCACAGGTGCAATGGGTGCAATCAATTGATAAGGATCATTTTTATGAATATTAGAAATTTCTACAGCCTAAGAATTAGACCCTACATTCTTTCTAAAGCTTGGAAGGTCATCAGTTTTTATAGTGCCATTGTTTATAGCATCCTCAATTTGAGTTCCAATAGCAATTAAAGCTTTAAAATTGGGAAAATACTATGCAAAAAAATATTTATGGTATACAGGCAATAAGTTCTTTACAACCATGGCTAACTGCTCTTCATCACTTGGCCTACTCATCATCTGTGCAGCCTTGGCTCTCCATTTGGTAATGAAAGTAGAGAAGGATTCTTTCAACTCTTGCTTGGTAGTCTCAAGGTCTCTTCTTATGATGTCCACTTCCATATTGTACTTATATTGCTTGTGAAATTCGTGGTATATGTCCTCCCAACTTCTTACTCTTGCATCATCTAGGTTGAGGAACCATCTAAGAGCAGCACCGGTCAATGTGTTTTGGAACATCAGAGCAAGTACTTCCTCGGTCGCGCCTAGGGGCTGCATAGCCCTCATATACATCTTCAGATGGGACTTTGGGCAACCGGTCCCATCAAACTTGTTTAGATTTGGCATCTTGAACTTGGGTGGCAGCCTTGCATTAGGGAATAGGGAGAGTGAATCGTAGTCCATAAGTTCCTCTATCTTACGGGCTCTTTTAATCATCTCCTCCATTTTATTCATCCTTTCGTTGATCTTCTTCTCATTCTCTAGGGTTTGTGGATCATGATTAGTCTTGTCCCCCTCCTAATTACTCTTTGAATTCTGAAATTGTTGCATCATACGGTTCATGTCTTCCCTCAGCTGAATCTGACTACCTACCATAGTGTTGAGTCGCTCTTGGGTGTTCATGGGTTCCTTTGTGTCTGAGTGTTCTCCCTCTTCTGCCATGTTACTAGGAGCTTCAGACTTTTGAACTATCTTGGAGGTTGAAGATGGGGTTGAGATGTTGCAACAGTGAAGTCTCTCCTATGCTTGAAGGCTTTAGTATTGTGATGGGAGTGACAAGCTTGGTGCTAGAACTATTGGCTTGAGTTTCGAGCTTTGGTTCTCTTTGGAGCCTTCCTTCAGATCTTGACCAGATTCTCCCTTAATGACAGGCTTGGTAAGGTTAATCAAAGCTAAAACCCCATCCATATCCATTAATCAACCAAAACAAATACACATAACATGTAATGCAATTTTAACCAGGACCAACCTAAAGGTAGATTCTAAGTCATTATGTTGTAGGGTGGGTTTGTTGTTTCATTGTTTCCCATAGCTAGGACGTTACACCTCCCAACTTGTAATGTAATGAACATTGTGTTGGTCCAAATAGCATGGTTTGTCCTTTATAGTCAACAGGAAATGATCCAGTGACTTTGAGCTATGAGTTGGTGAGTTCGCCACTAGGTACCCGAATCTAATGAAGACCAATGATCCATGGTTACTACCATCACAAATTTTTTGAAAAGGGGTGCATACATTGTTGTTTGGATGGCACACACTATGACAATTAGGGAAAGATTTTAACAAACGATACAAACAACAAATTATCATACACCAAAATATCATACAACATCCCATCAAACATAAATAAACAAACAAACAACTATATCATGCAAAATAAATGTACATATTTGGTCACTTAAGTCTAATACGAAGCTTAACCCTCGACATCCCTAGCAAAGCTGCCACTGTGAGAGACCTCGAAAATTTGAGCATGTCCCTCAAAAAAGAGATTCGGGTACCTTTTAAGGTGCCTCTCTTTTTGGGTAAGTGGTATGAAGTCGCCCCTTATTTTTCTTTATACAAAAAAAGAAAAAAAGAAAAAATACAAATTACAAAATACATGACTAAATTGTTCCATTCTCATTGATTGAATAAAAATTACATTTCTAAAAAATTGAAAAGTTACACAGCTTTGGGTCCTAGTTACAATCTACCAAATATTTACAAAGCTTGTTGTCCTAGTTACATTCTACCCAAAACAAATGAAAAGACAAAGCTAGATCTACTTAACCAAAGACCTAAATCCGAAGGTTAGGTTACGGAATGGGAAGGTGTTAGGCACCCATTCCACCCAGACAAAGTCTAGTCTTCTAGACTCTAGTGCCCAATGTACTTTTTTATGCATGTCATGAATGATATGTTGAACATGTGAAAAAAAATAAAATCCTACAAATTTATTTACGATTGAAGTCTCTTCTTTTGTTTAAAAAAATTCAGATCTATTTTGATTAATAAAAAAATGATTTTGATTTGTCTAAAATATCATATCTGTTTTGTAGTATATAAAAAAATGGTTTTTGGAGATAAAAATTCAGATATGTTTTTATTACATAAAATAAAGTCTTTTAATTTGAAAAATATAAGATTTTTTAGGAGCTAAAAACAATGGTTTTTGATAACAGAAAAATCAGATTTGTTTTATGATGAAAATAAAAAGGCGTACAGTTTGGTCTCTACATTTTATTTTTACTACTTTTAGTCCCTAAACCAATTAACGTGTGACATTTAAGTCCTTTCCATCACCCAAGTAACGGGGAAAGCTGAAGTGGCTAATGGAGAATTAAAATAATGATATTTTTTTACACGTGGCATGACCCACTTTGACACGTGACTTTCCTGCCCCAAACCCAGTCACATGAGGCATGTGAGGCACTCACCAACCAACCAAACATTGAAAATCCCCAAATCAAACTTGAATCCCTAGAATTTCAGCTTTCATTTTCACTCGAACCATCAGCCTCTCCTCTCTCTCAAACCATCTCTGTCACTTGAAGCCACCATCACCATTAACCATCTCTCAACATCTTCAACCATTTCAAAGTTCCTGATCAGATGGACTTCTCTGTGTTGGGTTAAGAAGTTAAGAAGTTGTTTCTCTGTGTTGGGTTTGGTCTTTTTATTTTGGAATTGTTGTTACTTTATTTGATTCTTAGTTGAATTGCTGTTAAAGAAAAGAAGCTAACCCTTTTACGAAAGGAAAATTATAATCACACCCAGTATTTTGTTTTACTTGGGTTCAAGTTTTTTTTATTTAAATTCTTCTTTGGTGGTGGAGGTTTTTGGGTATCTGTGATGTTTATTTGTTGTGGGTTGTGTGATTTTAATGTTTAGAGTAAGTTAAGAAGTTGCTTCTCTGTGTTGGGTTTGGTCATTTTATTTTGGAATTGCTGTTACTTTATTTGATACTTCATTGAATTGTTGTTAAAGAAAAGAAGCTGACCCTTTTACAAAAGGAAAATTATAATCACACCTAGTATTTTGTTTTACTGGGGTTCAAGTTTTTTTGTTTAAATTCTTCTTTGGTGGTGGAAGTTTTTGGGTATCTGTGATGTTTATTTGTTGTGGGTTGTGTGATTTTAATGTTTAGAGTAAGTTAAGAAGTTGCTTCTCTATGTTGGGTTTGGTCTTTTTATTTTTGAATTGCTGTTACTTTATTTGATTCTCCATTGAACTACTGTTAAAGAAAAGAAGCTGAGATGAGAGTGTAAATTGCTGAGATGAATTGATGTTGAATTGCCGTTACTCAATTTTCTTGTGTTTCATTATTAAGTCTTGGTTTGCATTTCAAGTTGGGCAAAAGTGTAAATTCTTCCAATGGCGTGATGATGAGATATGTGAACGTGGTAAGGTGCTTATCCCAGAGTAAAGGCAACAGATTATGAAATTAGAGGCCAAGGTTGCAAGATGCTACAAGAAAGAGAAGTTTTACACTGTGGCTTTGACATTCTGATTGGTGATATGTGGGATTTGTCTCTGTAATTGTATGTATTGTTAGACAGGCAGTGGAGGTTTGGTTAGGCAGCAAGTGGGAAGTGTGGAAGTGTTTACGTTTGGTTAGGTGGATGGTGGAAGTGTATGTTTGGTTAGCATAGGGCTGGCAATGTGTAAATTTTTTGGTTAGGTAGTTAGCATGGAAACACCTGCTGGTTTTTTTTTTTTTTTTTTTTTTGTACCATTCCTGGAATGAAATGAATACCCCTGTTCCTTGAATCTGTGATGTGTTATGCAATCTAAGCAATCAAGATTTGGCAAAATAAGAACCCCATAAACTCCTCAGCAAAATAGGCAAAAATATCCACCAAATGCTAGTATACTCTGTTAAGAAACAAAACAAAAAATAACATATAATCAGAGGTAACACTTATCATAAATTTTCAAACAATCCCAATTGAATAGAATCCAATACAATTCTCAATAACCAATCCAATACAATTCTCATAGTTTGAATGCACAACTACACTAAAATCTAAGATCAGATAAGCTTAAGAGCCAGCTACATTTGAATGCGAGAACCAGATTAAAAAATTTAAGGAAACAAATTCTGAAACATGACCTAATAGTTTTGGGTGGATAGTCAGAAACTACCCTAAAACCTATTATGAGATAAGCTAGAGAGTAATGCAAGAATCAAAATCAAACATGTAAGGAAATTATGAATCCTTAATTCAAACATAAATCTTAAGCATATCATACCTAAAAATTAGAAATGTCAGAGAATTTCGTAACAAAATAAATGCATTTGCTCAAAGAATCCCAATTGAATAGAATCCAATACAATTCTCAATAACCAATCCAATACAATTCTCAAAATTCCAACAGTGAACACAAGTGTGTAATCTATGAAAAAAACCGAAAAGAAATAAACATAGATCATTACCACCCCCCTCCCCAAAAAAAAAAGATCAAATTTTGAGAGAAGCCCAATGATCAAAGATCTAAAGCAATAAAGTCAAAGACTATACATATATTCACATCTATTTAGTTGCAGAGAAATAGGAAGCAAAAATGGATATTCATAATACAATTCCAAACCTGTTTTAACCATCACTTTCTACAAAACAAAGGGCATTGTTCCATAGTTAACCCTATCACTAGTACCATCACTTTCTATAAAACAAAGGGCATTGTTCCATAGCTAATGTTAACACTATCATTGTGACCATCACTTTCTACAAAACAAAGGGCAATGTTCCATAGTTAACCCTATCACCATAAATAGACAAAACAAAACAACAAGAAAAATGAACTTGTGCTCTCTTCATTTCCTTGGACCATGCATAGATGATTGACTCCCATCATGTCTGATTGCTTCCATGTATCTAGATTCATTCTTAGAAGCCTTTAGAGTCTCTAATGTGACCACCTTGTCTTTTTCTGCCTTGGATTTAGGTTGCTACTATTGGAGTTCTGATGTGCACCTAGATTCTGTGTGGTGCTGCTTGATTAGTGTGGTGCAACTAGAGTGGAGCTATGCTGCTACTGTGTTTAAGAGTGGATTAATGTGCTTCAGCTAGCCTGAAATGGATTGGATGAGCTTGTCTTGGTCTGAGATGGTGCAAATTGAGTGGCTAAGCTTGTCCTGGCCTGAGGTGGTGCACCTAGCCTAAAGCTGGGCATGCTGGACTGGTATGGTGCACCTGGTGTGGCTGAAGCTACCCTGGTTCTGCTGGTCTACCAACAAGAAATTCACACCATTAATACTGAATATTGAAAAGAAACTATTTCACACACATGTCCATATATTACCTTATTAGATGTATTGGTTCTATTTGTGGTGCCTAGCAATAAGGAGTTCCCTCCAATCTCACCCTTGCAACTTCTTCTATTATGCCCTAACTTACCATAGGCCTTGCATTGCTTAGAGATGCCAGCTCTCCTACTTGTTGGCTCATTAGGTTCCCATGCTCTCTTCTTCTTAGGTCTGCCAAGTGGTCTTCTTTTGATGGGAGGCTGAACTGGGGTCACACCACTAGGTCTCCACATATTCTATCCACTGATTGGTGATATGATTGGTTAATAGCATGCCTTGTATGTAAAGACATGGTAACATGGGTGAACATATTGCTCAGCATCTTGTCTGTTGAAAAATATGCAGTTGATTGCATGAGCATAGGGTATGCCACTTATATCCCACTTCCTACAACTGAAGTGTGCTATGGCCAAGTCAACAGTAAAACTTTGCAGACCATTTTTCACTTCAAACTGTGTCTGCCCAACCCAGCAAGCTAACCACCTATTAGCTGCCTGCCAGCTTTTCCTTGTGCAACCACTTCATCACCTTGACACAAATATCTGACTCTAGCCTCATACCCTTCTCTCTGTTCTCATGGAACCTAGTCATCAAATATAGCCTGATACACTTAAGCTACAATCACATACAAGTACAATGAAACATCAAATATTAATTACAACAACTGCCAAAAACAGTAACAAAAGATCACTATAATTAACTGAAGGTGATTATAAAGACTCATACCATGCTAATTATGGGCTTAGATCTGAATTTAAGAATCCAACTGTTGAAGCTCTCACACATATTGTTGAGTATGGTGTTAGTCAAGCCATCCATACTAAACATGTGTTTGGCCCATTTTGTTGTTAAGTGAGCATCCAACCAACTGTGTGCATCTGCATTAATCTCCTTCAGCTCATCCATCACCCTATCAAACTCTTGTTTATAAGTTGCCTTGGCTCCAAAACATATCTCTAATCAGAACACCAAGATGGTTCTTCCTGAAATTGTTATAAAGGTGCCTACAACAAATCTTGTGTTCATACTGTGGCCAATTGTTAATGAATGTTTGCGCCAACCCCTATCACAAACAGTATCACAGGCAAGTATGTGAAGTTAGTGGATAAATAGTACAATGACTAAATACTGATTCAAACAACCAAATGGAGAATTAACTACACACCTTCTGCTGGTTTGACATAAAAACCCATCTCTTATTCTGACCTATGTCTGCAAGTAACAGGTCATCAACCAAGTCCAAGAGTCCTTGGTTTCAGCCTCTACCACTGTAAATGCAAGTGGGAAATACTCTTCATTAGGATCTCTGCACACTGCAGTAATCAATTGCCCCCCCCCCCCTGACTTGTTTTTCAAGTGGTAGGCATCCAAACCAACAAATGGCCTACATCCAGCCAAAAACCCCTTCTTGCATCCTTCCAAACATATGTATAGCCTCTCAAAATAAGGTACCCACACACCAGGTCCGTCTCAGCTGCTAAATCACCATCATTAAAGGTATGTACCTTTACAAGTATTGTACTGCCAGGACTAGACCTCCTTAATTCCTCACAATACTCACATAACTGGTTGTACTGCGGTGTATAAGCCCCATCCACATATTCTTTAGCCTTATCCCTAGCCCTGCTTGCCTTTCCTGCATTTATGTTTAGGGTATACTTCTCATGGACAGCTTCTTGGATGTCTCTCAGCTTGATGTTAGGCTGTCTTTTCACTTTCTTCATCAATTTCTTCCCAATGTATAACGAAGTACACCTAGGGTTCTTAAAACTTCTAGAGCATGTATATTCCAAAGTCAATGTCCTTAGTTGGTAGCTCCTCTCCCTTGGCACTTTTGTTAGATAGGCAACAAACATGTAGTTTTCCTGGCAGACAGCTCTTACCTTTTACAGGTCATTTTTAACAAATCTGATCCCCCATCCACCATGAACTGCATATTCTGTTATAGCTTCCTTGAATTGCTTGGGTGTTGTGAACAACATATCCTTTTCAAAAATAATATACACTGCCTTAGCCACTGGCTTAAACATAGGAAACTTCTTCACTTCCTCATTTTTTTGTCCCTTACCATTTCCCACATGTGTACTTCTATCATCCTCAGAAATATCATCACTGTCATACCCAAGCTCATCATCAGATGATGATTCCACCAGACTGTGCAATTCCTCACTCTCATAATCAAAGTTCATTACACCAGCACCCATTTGGCCTGGTTCAACAACATCATCATCATTATCATCCTTACCATCCCAACTGTCACTACTGTCTTCAACAAAGTCCCTAACACCATGGTTCAACTCTACCTCATCATCTACCCACTTCCCCCACCACCACTTCCCTCATTATCACTGCCATCACTTAGTATAAAAACCTTAGGTGGGTGCTCAATGGTAGGTTCTTTACCTACTCTCCTTGAACCCACATGGGAAGCAGCAACCTTAATGAGAACATCCACCTCAGTTGGCTCATCCTCATTGCTAAAAGTTTGATCATTAGCATACATATCATCACTCCCATCATGGTCATCACTATCATGTTCACTATCATCACCATCATAATCACCTATAAGGTCTTGTTCCACTACTAATGGTTGCACATCCTCACCAATATCCTCTCCTTCATCAACTAGTATAGGGTCATCTACTGGATGCATTACATACATATGAATCTTTTCATGACCCTTCACTAAATCTATTATGAACATGGCATCATCATCATTAACAACCAAATGGAAATTTGCCCTTTCTTGGTCCATACCAGGCATTTTATACCACAGCCTGCCAACAGAGGTGTACCCAAAGTCTCTACATATACCTTTTAGCTCAACCTTGGACCACCTTTCAGGGTCACAATTATCAGTTACATCTATTGTACCTCCCACATATTTTCTAGGATTCTCAGTAAAATGGCCACCATGATGCACAGATATACTAAATAGCTCATCCATTCTGCATGCAACATAGCACCAAACCCAATTAAACAATGCTAGTTACAGAACAAAACAACAGTTATTTAACAAAGCAACACTTAATAAAATAATCCATTCTTCATGCAACATACCACCAAACCCATTTAAATAATGCTAGTTATAACCCAAAACAACACGTTTTTATCAAAACATGACTCATTCAACAACACAACAATCTTTTAAGTAACAACATAGCACTAACTTTAATAGTTCTGTCACACTAAAACAGACACATGCATATAAACACTTGAATTACACAAAACAACACTTATACAATAATGTTAGGCTTACTTAATTCTCTTCAACAGGGGCACATACAGGGACCACATTGGAAACCACAAACAAACACATGCAAACAGGGACTAACAAACAGTCAAAAGTCTAAACATACAAAAACATTGTGGCCCCTACTACCAATTCCAACCAACAAGCATAATGTAAAGCTATAAATAAGGACATATACAAAGAGAGAGAGAGAGAGTTAATACCTTTTCACAAAGCCAGAGGTCTCCCAGCCTTTACTTTTACTTTTCTCTGCAATTACAAGAAAAGTGGATATTTGGCTTTAGGAATAGAGAAAAGTTTGGGTATTTGGCTTCAAAGGGCAGAGATGTGTTTTGGGAAATGTTTGATGATGGCGCTTCGTGCAAGACAAGCTGATGGTTTCACATGTTTGATGATCATGGCTTCGGGAGAGACAAGATGATGGTGTAAGGTTGAATTTAATCAACCATGTGTTGGCTTTATTCCATGACAAATTTGCTTATAATACAGCACTTAGAAACCCTGTATTTAGGTGGGAATTATATAAGGGTAGTGTGTGAGAGAGTGTGAAGAAATGCTCAAGACTGTGCAGTGAAGCAGGGACTCGCGGCTTGATCTCGCGGGAGGCTCGTGGCTTGCAAGCTGCCAAAAGTTGCACACACGCAGAGCATGCAGGGGAGCTGAACAGTCATGCCACCTGGAGCACTACAAGACAAAAATCCAGACTGGCCATTAAGTTAGCTCGCGGCTTGAACTCGCGACTCAGTCAAGTCGCGAGGTCAGGTCGCCAGCTAGCCCTGTTTTTGGAAAAACTGACTCTTCGCATTCCATTCTCACACCAGTATAAATACCCCTCATTCCCACAAAATATGTGTGGCTATTCAGAAAGAAAAACCCTAAGAGAGGTTTCTTTAAAACACCCACCTAATTAGAGAGAGCTACTCATTCTTAGAGAGAAATCTTTGTAGTCTCTTCTCATTCCCTCTCTCATTGTCATACCTATTGAGAGGAGATTTCTATCCAAACACTACCCACACCCATTTAGCGTGTTGAGTGTTTTTGGAGCTTTGGGAAGCATTAGAAGATGCCAAGGATGGCAGATGCTATGGATTATAGGGGAATCCGGTAAGCTAGAAAAGAAAAAGGTTCGGTGCAACCTCGTTGGAGCAAGAAGCTTGGAGGGCTTAGTTACATCGGGTAGATTAGGCTTGGAAGGTCTATTGCTGTTCATGTATCCCAACTACATTTTCTAGTGGATTATTGACCGCTTGGAGGGTGGCGGAGAGGTTTTACGCCGAGGGCTTCGGTTTCCTCTTCGATAACACATCGTGTGTTGTCCTTGTGTTTGCATCTCTCTTCCCTTTATCTTTGCCTTTTATTTTCTGCTGTGGATGTGATTTATAATTGGCTTAGATTGATTTCCAATTCTGTTTATAGCTTATGTTCATTTTCCGCACACTTCTTGTTTGTCATAAAGCTTGAATTGGTTATTTTGTATTTGGGGGTCTAAACGTTCAAGGGCGTTTTTACACATATTTGAACTTTCAGATGCCTTCGCAAGAGAGGCTGATGGCTTTGTAAGAGAGGCTAGTGTTCAATATCTGATCTGATTGGGCATTTTCACAATCACACACTAGAGGTAGTTGAGAAACAGTCACGTGATGATCACATGACAAGGTTTAGGGCAGGAATCCACATGTTAAGCTTGGGTATGCCACGTAGTAATAGTTTAATGTTATTTTAATTCTCCGTTAGCCACATCAGCTTTCCCCATTAGTTGGGTGACGGAAAGGACTTAAATTTCACGTGTTAATTGGTTTAGGAACTAAAAGTGGTAAAAATAAAATGTAGGGACCAAAATAGAAAAAGGTGCAAAATGTAGGGACTAAAGTGCATTTACGCCAAATAAAAAAGGGTTTTTTAACAATAGAAAAACCAAATCTATTTTTTATATGTTTTGAAAGGATGAAAAAGATTACTTTTTTAAGAAAAGAGTTTCACTCATAATTTAAATTTATGCAACAAACAGAAAAACAATCATGTTTTATCTTTTCCTTTATTTCAAAAATCTACATGTTTAAAAAAAAAAAATCAGATTTGTATCTTGAGAAAAATACAAGTCAATTTTGATTTGAGAAAAATTTAGATTTGCATCTCATAAAGATGCAAATCCGTTTTTGTTTGAGAAAAATTTAGATCTACATCTAAGAAAGATGCAAATCTGTTTTTTTATTGAGAAAAATTTAGATCTACATCTAGGAAAAATGCAGATCTATCTTTATATTGAGAAAATTTTAGATCTACACCTAATAAAGATATAGATCTATTTTATTTTAAGAAAAGGAATTGTTTACATGTAGATTTATTGGCATTCAAGAAAAAAATAATAACAATCACATAGAAAAACAATCATGCTTTAAACAAAACAACTATGAATCATTCATGTTATGGACGAAAACATTCATCAACATTAAAAGGAAGCATAGAAAAGATTAGGGTGAAGGAAACAACCTCTTGCATGAGCACTCTTTGTTCTTGAAAGGATGTTTTAGGGTTCAAAGAAACTTATTCAATTATCTTTGAAACCTAAAAACCCTAATTTTGTAGAAAACTCAGATAGAGGATCAGAAAATATGGGCAACTTAAGAGCATAAAACGTATGCCTCTCAGAGCATAGAAAAAATGTGTTGAATTATGAGGTTCAATCTCTATTTATATAGGCCAAAAGACTCTAAAAATAGGTACGGACGATTATAGTTTGAATCCGAACGCATCCTTTTGCGAAAAGGTCGAAAAGGGTATGCATTATCGTCACCCAAAGGCTATTGGGCCAAAGCCCACATCATGGAATTTCGGCACTTTTAGAGTGCTGTTCAGCACTCCAAAAGTGCCGAATTGGCCCTTTGACTCCGAAAACTCTTTCGTGTTCGGGTGCCATTTGGACTCCTTTTCTAGGGTTTTTTGGCCCATCCTTGTATCTAGACGCGTTTTCATCCTCCACTTATGATTTTTCAACTCTTTTTTGGATAATTCAAGATAATTTAAGAACTATTATCTTGTAGATAAATCCCCTAAAATAAATCTTGATAAAGTTCAGATTATCCATAATTTTATTATTATCCAGTCATCCCTTTTATTCCTATGCATGGCATCCTTATTTTAAACACTAATTATCAACCAATCACCAAATTATTTAATTAATTTTAATTGTTTAACCAATCAAAATTAATTTAAACTAATCATGTTTGGTCAACTCTAACTAGACACAATGCATGTTGACCGTGCAAACTTGATCATTCGATATCCTTCGATCTGATGGTCTGATTTGAAAACCGAAAACACTGTTGCGACCGTTGGAATCTCAAGATCATTTTTATGATATGCAATGAATGAATTGATGCATGTAATGCAAAGACAATTTGATGCATGCTATGTAAGAGCAAATTGATGCATGTAATGCAATTATGATTTTTGGGGTACATAAATTGGTCATTTAAGTCATTCTCCTTGACTAAATCATGGGTGCAAAATTGAGTGTCTACAGATACTTGAGTTAAGAGTGGGTCAGTGAGCAAGGTGATGGACTGATGGTGGAGATTTGAGACCGAGAGATGCAAAGAATAGAGTGATTTTGTCTTAGGGAGAGGCTGTGAGACTTTGAGATTGTGTCTTAGGGAGTGAGTATGGGTCTGTGAGAGAGAGGGAAGATGGAGAACAAAGAGGGGAGATGGAGAGCAGAGCTGAGAGGGAGACGAAGACGGAGAACAAAGATTGAGAAACAAACTGGTAGAGAGAGTTTAGGGGTTTTTTTTTTTTTTTTTTTTTCATTTAAAGCTTAAGTTGAAAAGGTGCATTTCGCACCTTTTTTTTTTAACCTGAATTTTGGCCTGAATCAACTGGTATCGGTGCCGGTACAACTTGAATCGGCCTATTTCGGCGGTTTCAGCCAATACAACCCGATTCGGCGCGTAACGCAGCACCAATGCGCAGGCAGCAGCGTCACCCACCGCACACCGCGTCGGATGCCGGTGCAACACCCTTGTGCAGCTCCTACACCATTTGTTCATGGGTAGATTGCGGCCCAACACACTTCGTGCTTGCCACCATTCTAGCACATCTCTGTTTTTCTATATAGCCAAGCCAATTACCTCCATTTTGCTTTTTGCTCCAATCTAATCCAATTGTGTGTAAGGAAAAGTCATTAATTTTACAAGGACAGCAACAAAAGGACTCTCTTTACAAGGAGTGTCTTTGTTCTTCAATTCAAGTTGAAAATGTGTGTCTTTTGAGAACAATTTTAAAATCACAACTAGGGTCAGTTTAGGATCCGCTTATTTTGCTGCAACTGAAAACTTTTGTTGAAAATACTATAAATAAAGGGAAAAGTTAGTTGAAATAGTACAGTGGGACCCATAAATAGTACCAAAAGTGCAATGGGGCCTATGAATAGTAATAAAAATAAGCTAACTTTTAAATTTGGAGCCAAACGCACACTTAGATGAAATCTCTTCCCTTGCAAATAGGAGAGCAAGCAAGTCAGCATGACTAGAAACAATAGCATTATAAATATTTTCAATGTAAAATTGATGGGTAATGGTAAAGTTAGTGGGTGGTTGGGATAGATAATGAAATGAATTGAACTTTATCACTTGACTTGATTTTATTTTGGCACAAGGCACAAAGCACATCCATCATCTCTTCCCTTGCAAATAGGATAGCAAGCAAGTCAGCAAGACTAGAAACAGTAGCGTTATAAATATTTTCAATGAAAAATTAATGGGTAATGGTAAATTCAATGGGTGGTTGGGATAGATAATGAAATGAATTGGACTTTATCACTTGACTTGATTTTATTTTGGCACAAGGCACAAAGCACATGCATCCATAATACATGGTTCAAGCGTGGGCGAAGTTTGTCCTCTTGAAAAAACAATTTTATTATTATCTTTTCAATTTGCATTAAAAATTTTGATATAAAAGTATTAAAAACCTCATAGATTCACTTTCAGAAAAGAAAAAAAAAAAATTGTTTGGTCACTTGGGGTCTGTTTGGATACCGCTTATTTTGCTAAAAACTGAAAACTTATTACTGAAATTACTATAGCAAAATATTTTGGGTAAACTATGTATTTGGTCCCTATTATTTACACCATATTTCAATTTAATCCCTAACCTTTCAGTTGTGTCAATTTGGTTCCTAACTTTTCAGTCTGACATGTTGAATGGAAAAGTCTGACATGTCAAATGGCTTAAATAAAAATTAATTTATTGCCACATCAACTATCACCTGGACTAACATATTAGCATAATTTTAAATTTTAAAAATTAAATAAACATCAGATAGGTGAAACTGAGTAAATTTTGGGATCAAAATCCCTAACTCACGTCTATTAAAAAAAAAATCCCTAACTCACGATTGCTTCTGTTTGTGATGGGTTCACAATCTTCCTATTGGTCCTCAATACCCTCATTATATCAGTAAAACTTCTTGTTGTCCACTATGTTGTTGAAGAGATGAAGCAACAAAGGTCCATTACTATCCAGATAATTTGTTACATTCTAATTCAATTCTTCACCAACGAAAAGATAGGTTCAATGCATATTAGTTTCCATGTAGTAAAGTAACAGGTTTAAAAAGTTATATACAAGGGAGAATTCCTATATGTGCAAAGTTATGATTAATGTTGCTTGTCAAATAGTCTGGAATATCGAAGATGGAATATAGAAGGAGTCTGGACAAAAATGTAATGCCTTACCTTTTCTCTCTAGAGGACCAAAATGTGAAGCAATCGTAAGTTAGGGATTTTTTTTTTTTTTTTTTTTTTTTTTTTATAGACGTGAGTTAGGGATTTTGATCCCAAAAGTTACTCACTTTCACTTATTTGTTATTTTTCTTTTTTTAATTTAAGATTATGTTGACATGTTAGTCCAAGTGGCAGTTGATATGGCAATAAATTAATTTTTTATTTAGGTCGTTTGACACATCAATCATTTCCATCCAAGGGATAATGACAGGGGTTAAATTAAGACGATACTAAAAGGTTAGGGATCAAATTGACACAATTGAAAGGTTACAGACTAAATTGAAATATGGTGTAAAGTAGTGTTGTCCAGACTTGATCGGAGCCCGAAAACTTGGCTAAACTGCCCGACGCCGACCCGATTCTAGCCCAAACCGAAGGTCCAGTCGGTCAGCGATGGGTTTCTGTTCTCAAGAACTAACACCGGCAGGTCAAGTGGTGGGTTTGCTTCTCCAAAACCTAAGTAACCCGAACCCAACCAGAGTTGTATAAAAAATCCAGCCAAATCTTGCAAAATTAAGCCAGATCTGGCTAAATCTAGTGGAATTTAGCCAGATCCAGCCAATTCTAGCAATTTTTAGTGAAAAATTTTAGATTCCAATGAAAAAAATGAAGATACCAGCGAGATTTTCCAAATTCCAGCGAGATTTTTCAGATTCTGGCAATGTTTTTTTTTTAGATTTCGATGATTTTTTTTACTTTGGCAACCGACAAAACCAACTGAAGCTCACCCTCACCCGAAACTGACTCGACCAATTTTTCCAACAGTCGTTTCTGTGTTCCTCTGCCCTCCACCCGACACTGGCAAGTCGAGTCCGGGTTAGGCCCAAAACCGACCCGGCCTGACCTGTGGACAGCCCTAATGTAAAGGATAAGGACCAAATACGTAGTTTACCCAAATATTTTTTATTGTTGAAAATATTGTTCATGCATTTTTCATCACTTGGCTGGTCCATGAACAATGCCATGGGACTAGCCAAGTGAAACGCAAACACATGCAAACGCAAAAATGCCACTACGCAAACGCAAAAAGGCCACTACTCAAACGCACACTTGATGTGATACTGATTACAAGTCTTTTGTAGTTTGTAGTACAATTATTGATACATTGTCAATAGCTTAACGCAAACACAAAAATGCCGCTACTCAAACACAAAAATGCCGCTATGCAAACGCAAAAATGCTGCTACGCAAATGCACACTTGATGTGATACTGATTACAAGTCTTTTGTAGTTTGTAGTACAATTATTGATACATTGTCAACAGCTTATTAGCATTATTTGAACAACAAGGACAAACTAATATTCTTAAAACATTTTCCTTCTTCCAATTATTATGCTCTGCATAGATATTAAAAGCACTACTTTGTCGAATGGATCAAAAATATTTTCGTAAAAATAACCATACAAAAAACAAAAAGGGTACTAAGGGTGCGTTTGGATACTGCTTATTTTGCTGAAAACTGAAACTGAAAACACTGTAGCAAAATAATTTTTAAATGTGTGAATAGTGCTGTGGGACCCATTTTTAATGAAAGTTTTGATGAAAAAAGAGATTTGTGGGTCCCATGAATAGTGCACGGGACCCACTGGAAAAGACAAAAACACGCTTCTCAGAAAAAAATGCAGACGCAGACGCAAAAATGCCTCTACGCAAACGCACACTTAATGTGATACTGATTACAAGTCTTTTGTAGTTTGTGGTACAATTATTGATACATTGTCAACAGCTTAACACAAATGCAAAAATGCCCCTACGCAAAAGTAGAAATGCCGCTACGCAAACGCAAAAAGGCCGCTATACAAATGCAAAAATGCTACTACGCAAACGCACACTTGATGTGATACTGATTACAAGTCTTTTGTAGTTTGTAGTACAATTATTGATACATTGTCAAAAGCTTATTAGCATTATTTGAACAAGGAGGACAAACTGAGATTCTTAAAACATTTTCCTTCTTTCAATTACTATGCTCTGCATAGATATTAAAAGCATTACTTTGTCGAATGGATCCAAAATATTTTCATAAAAATAACCACACAAAAAACAAAAAGAGTACTAAGGATGTGTTTGAATACCACTTATTTTCTTGAAAACTGAAACTAAAAACACTGTAGCAAAATAATTTCAAATTTTATTTTTAATGGACTCAAAACTTTTATTTAGGGTGTTCAAGTTTTTTTTTCAGGATGGTTAAGATTTTTTTCTAGGGTGGTCAACAACCCATATTAATTTAAAATTCAAAATTTTTAAGGTATTAAAAAAAAAAAAAATCAATTCAGGGTGGTCATGTGACCACCCTGAGTAACATGTAGAGCCGCCAATGCGGCCTATGGAATATCAGCAAAGGATAACACCATGATGAAGCGCATGATTGACTTGGCAAATTTTGCATAGACTGAACCCAAGAGAATGAGTGATGTGTCAACTTGTGTAATCGACTATGGCTTGAGTTTTTTAGGCTTTCTTAGAATAAGAAAGTAATCTATGTGATCAATTTGATGAAGAATCACAATTGGTGGTGTCAAGAGGGCTAGTTTGAGAGTGAATCCATTAAGTGACGATGTGCAAGGTTGCACAACGAAGAGCGGGCGCCATTGGAGGCCACAAGGTCATACAATATTGAAATTTAAAGAATAAAAATAGAATGGGGTTGATTGTAGATTGAGAAAGAGCGGGAACAATAGAAAATGAGAACACAAGAGTTAACGTGAATTGCTTCACAACCTACATCTACAACAGAAAATCTAAGGGCGTGTTTGGTATATGCACTTAAAAACATGTGTTTTGTTATTTGAAAACATGTGTGGAAATACATGTGGGTGGAAAAGTGTGTAAAAATACGTGTAATGTTGTTTCAAAATTGAAAATTGTTATTTAAAATGGTGTACCAAACACCCCTTAAACGTCTACATGTTTATTGTGATCAATGAGTTTACAATGGACTCTTAAGTAATGTATATATAGAAATTAGGTTAACAATAACCTCCTGGTGATAGTATAATGACAACATATTGACAGTACACTAACATTTGGGAATATTAGAATTATAAAATTTATTATTTCCTAATAGTTTAGACTTTTAAGAAAAAAAATAATTTATCATGGTATTAAATCATAACAGGTGGTTCTATGTTCCAAACTCAATAATTTATTAAGTATAAATTAGAAAAAAAAATACAAAATTACATTGATTTGGAGAGTTAACGACAGTCTAAATGTGGACATACGGAAAACATGGCATGTATGCTAGAAGTTTAATAACGAAAATGATGAAATTAAAACTGAGGAATCAAAAAAATAACAACCCCTTCTTCTAAAAAAAACAATAACACCCTTAAACCATTTGTTTTTTAAGGAGAGACAACAACCATAAACTTGGTGTAATTCATAGTCTAGTTTTATTGGTTTTATTAAAATTGACTAGTAAAAAATAAGTTTACCTAATTATAATAAACTATAAATGCCTAATAACAAAGATATCACAACTAAAATACTGACTACGATTAGCCCTTTCAACAAATCCTTAAAACTATTTTTTAACTACATGAAAGGTGCATATAGTTGACCTTGATGCTCTTTATATTCTTTGATGATTGGCCTACTTGTAATTTTATGGACGACTCGTTCTTCTAGCTAATTAAACATGGCCTATAAAATCTACCATAGCCTACCTAACCAGAACAACCAAATCAACGATGCCGAATTGATAATCACAATATCAAACCCCATTTGTTTAGCTAACAAAACAAAAATTTCACAACAATAAATCAATCAAAAGTAAGGCTACTGAAATTGAAAATTAGACTTCAGCCAAAAAAAAAGACTTGGACGTAGACTTAGACTTAAGACTTACTCAAAATATATCAACACTGCCCGCCAGTAGAGACACACAGTCAAGGAGCACAACACCTTGAGGAGAAGATCGGCGCCACCCTAATAGATACACAAACCCAAAATTGAAAATCAAACCGCTCATCAAAGATCTAGTCTAGTTGGCGCTGCCAAGAAAAAATCAAACTGAGTTTCTAATCGGAGAAAGGCTGTGAAGGAGAAGGTCGATTGGGAGGGAAGCTCCAGAGAGATGGCCTCAGTGCACTTGGCAATCTTGCAATTGACTTTGCTGTGGGTAGTAGAAGCATCAATTGTCAACAGACTCAACACCAACACCTTTCCTTTAGCCAAGGACGGCTGTGAAGACCGTTGTGGCAATGTCAGTATTCCATACCCATTTGGCACAAGGGAAGGATGCTACGTTAATGATAGCTTTCTCATCACTTGTAATCACACATACAACCCTCCCCTGGCGTTTTTGAAAACAAGTCATATAAATGTGACAGATATATGGCTTTCGGGTGAAATGCGCATATATGCCTTTGTAGCCAATGATTGCTACAACAGAACTGGTGGGCGTGCACGCTACAATCTACCTTGGCTCCGATCGGGAATATTCCCAATCTCCAACACTCGAAACAAGTTCATGGCTATTGGGTGTGACACATATGCTGTGATAAAGGGTTCTAGAGGGACAAGCTACACAACTGGGTGCATGTCTTTATGTGATAGCACGAGAGATGTGGTTGAGGGATCTTGCTCTGGTATTGGTTGTTGTGAAACTGCTATTCCAAGAGGAGTAATGGATTTCAATCTCAGTGTATCGAGCTATTACCAACACAAGAGAGTGTGGGAATTCAATCCTTGCAGCTATGCTTTTGTGGCAGAGGAAGGTACTTACAACTTTTCTAAACAAGATCTTTGGGATCTTAAAGATCAAGGTAATAAGATCCCAATGGTGCTAAATTGGGCAATAGGGGATCAAAATTGCAGTGAAGCTAAAAAGGGTCTTGAAAGTTATGCATGCAAGGCTAACAGTGAGTGTCATGACTCGAACAATGGTCCAGGCTACCAGTGCAGTTGTTCCAAGGGATACCAAGGCAATCCTTACCTTAAGGATGGCTGCCAAGGTTGCCATTTTACTTGGAATTATTGTTGGCTTTTGCTACTTATGGATTTTTTTTTTTCTTAATTTCTTTTTTTTTTTTTTCCAGATATTGATGAGTGCTTAAATTCCACCATATGCGTCCAAAACTGCACCAATTTGCCTGGTACTTATAATTGTTCCTGTCAGCTACCAGGATATGATGGCGATGGTAAATGGGATGGAACAGGTTGCAAACTCATACCAAGCCCTGAGAGGTTTCCATTGATTAATAGGATTTCACTAGGTGAGCAATATTGATCGCTTTCTAGTTAATCATATGAATGATACATAAAGTTTGCATATTTATTATATAATAATAATGTCTAGGATAAAGGTCGAGCCTTGGTGTGATGACAAGTGTCTTCCACCAAAAGTGACAAGTCATGAGAGAGTTCAGAAATTAACCTCTCCAAATATAATTGGGTGTTAAAATCCAGAAATCAACCTCTCCAAAAATAATTGGGGTAAGGCTACCATGACCTCTCCCAGAACCCTAAGGTAAAATGAGCATGTAGGAACTTTAGTTTTTTGGTATGAAAGCTTCAATTTGCTGCAAAATGTGTAGGTGTTAGTATCAGCCTCTTGGTTCTAGTTTTGGGCATTTCTTGGTTATGCTGGGGACTCAAGCGTAGAAAGCTCATCAAGCTCAGAGAGAAGTTTTTTAAACAAAATGGTGGCCTTCTACTACAACAACAACTTTCTAAGCACAATGGATCTATTGAAACAACTCAAATATTTACAGCAGAAGAACTTAAGAAGGCAACAAACAATTACCATGAAAATAGAATCCTAGGCCAAGGTGGCCAAGGAACTGTTTACAAAGGAATATTACCAGATAACAAAATAGTTGCCATTAAGAAGTCCAAAATAATAGATCAAAGCCAAGTTGAACAATTTATTAATGAAGTGTCTATTCTCTCCCAAATCAACCATAGAAATGTGGTAAAGTTATTGGGATGTTGTTTGGAGACTGAAGTTCCTTTGTTGGTGTATGAATTTGTTACCAATGGTACCCTTTTCAATCACATTCACAAAACAGACCATTCTTCAACGTTGCAATGGCAATTACGTTTACAGATAGCAGTTGAAACTGCAGGAGCACTTTCTTATTTGCATTCTGCTGCATCCACTCCCATCATTCATAGAGATATCAAGAGCACTAATGTACTCTTAGATGATAATTACAAAGCTAAGGTATCTGATTTTGGAGCTTCGAGGCTAGTTCCTCTTGATCATACTCAGTTAACCACACTAGTGCAAGGGACACTTGGATACTTGGATCCAGAATACTTTCATTCAAGCCAATTGACTGAAAAAAGCGACGTTTATAGCTTTGGAGTTCTCCTTGCAGAGTTGCTAACTGGAATGAAGGCACTTTCTTTTGAGAGACCTGAAGAAGAAAGAAACTTAGCCATGCATTTTGTCTCATCAATGAATGAAAGCCGATTGTTTGAAATTCTAGATCAACAAATGCTGAATGAGGGAAACGTTGAGCAACTTAATGAAGTTGCGATGTTAGCTAAGAGATGCTTAAAAGTGAAGGGAGAGGAGAGGCCTACTATGAAAGAAGTTGCAATGGAGTTAGAGGGCTTGAAAGCAATGACAAAGCATCCATGGGTTAAAGGCAATACGAGTTCAGAAGAGACTGAGTACTTGCTCCAAAAACCATATGATGATTGTATTGATGGTGTCACTGGCAACTCTGCATGTTATGACAGCATAAGGAAACAAGTCAGCATATCAATACTTGATGATGGCAGATAATTATCTAGCGTGTCAAAGGATGATATGATGCTAGACTTTATCATTATGCTTTTTATTCGTAGTTTTTTTTTTTATCATTTTGAAAATGTATTATTAGTTTGGGACTAGGTAAACAGACAAGATGGGATAGATTTGTAGATTAGTTTTTAAATAAATTTTATCTACTTGTAATAGATAAATATTAGATATATGTTGAATTTAAATGTTATGTTTATCTTGTAAAACTATCTACTTATATGGTTTCATGTTGAATAATTAAGCAAATTGAAAATATGATTATTACGTGAAGTTTCACTTTGGAGGCCTAGACTCACTCGCAAAAATCCATTTTACCAAAGTTAAGGATATTGGTTCCTTTAAAGCAACAAATAAAAAATTGGGCCCATAATAACGTACCTTTTCTTTTCTTGCACTAAGGTGAAGGATGCATTTGCACTTGACACAAGTCTTCTAATCGCTGCTTAGTTATTATATCTGTGAATGAAAATTTACAAATTCAGCTTGGTTATATGTAGGCTGTTTAGATGACTTGGCTGTGGTTTGGGTGAAGCTTGTCTTGGCGCGTTAGTTTGGTTGCTTAGTGGTAAACTGTAAATGCAAAGTTATGTGCATTTGTATTGCTCATCAATGGGAATATAAGATTAAAATCGAATGTTGTTTTGTTGCTCCAGCCTCCAGTACCGGAACCCTTTTAATACAATAAACAACAGCATTAAGAACTCAGAACACATTTTAATTTGATAGGCTACCACTTATACTGCAAGTCTTAAGTAAATGAAAATTTAATGAGTTAAATATTATTCTAATATTCTTCCTAACAGTTGCAACTTTCACTCATTGAGGGTAAGGTTGTGAGTTCAAGACTTATTGGTTGGATGTATGTAACTTACCAATAAAAATAAAAATAAGAAGGAACTCCAACATGTAATTATAAGATTTTAAAAAATACCTACAACTTTAAAACAAGACATTAAAGAACTTTATGAGTTATAAATTTCTACGTACTTATATTCAAATTCACCTATTATGTTCTAAAAAATGTAGTACCTAACAATCAAAACCTCAATTTTGTCGGGTCTATAATATAAGAGATTATTGACTTATCTCCATTTTTTTCTTTAAGTACACAAAATTTGAATCTTATACTCATGGTCTAGCTTACTAAAAATTTAATAAAAATCCAGATACCAAATATTTATTAAATTTTTTTTTTTCATGTGACACGCATAATTTTTTTTTTTTTTTTTTTTTTTTGATAACAGCATGTGACACGCATAACTGCTTTGGTGGAATCTATAAACATTATGACTAAAGTCTAATAATACATCCACTAATTAATTTAATATAAGCAGTTCATAATTACTTTACTTTTTCTACCAATAAAATAATAAATAATTACTTTAATTTTTTTTTTAATCCTCCAAATGACTTGTAGTTCTATAGTTTCTTTTATATTGAAGCATCGATAACCAAAAAATAAAATAATAATATACTTAAGATCATTGATAAGAAGATAATATATATAACTTTTTTTCAAAAAAAAAAAAAAAGTTAATGTATATGACAAAACTTAGGTACAATAAATTATATACAGATTCTTAAGTTTACTTTAAATTTCAGCCAACTGGCTAAATACGCTAAAACTCTTCTCTCTCTTCTATTTTTTTTTTTTTTTTCTGTTTCTCCTGACACGCAAAACATTGGTGAGAAATTAACCAGAAACAAACGAGTTTCCTAACTTGAGTAAGAGAAAGGTAACAATGGTTGAATCTAATTGGCCAATTTTTGGATTTCGTTGGGATAATGTTTGAATCAAGTGAAGAAATGCTGAATTTTAAAACTCGACAGCTAGCTCGACAGATAGCATCTATCAAGGTTTAAAAGGCAGCTTTTGCCCGATGCTCGGCAGCTGCTCGATAGATAACCTATCTATCGAGATTTAAGAAAATCAAATTTTCAGATCTGATTTCACTTCAATCCGTGTGTACATATTTAGGCTTTCTTTTCTCACAACCCTAAACAAATATAAAGATTATTTTAACAGCCGTCACAGTTGATGCAAGTGAGTGCAACTTGATGCAAAGATTTTTTACAAGCATATTGTGACCGGAGACAATTTGCCCTAGTTCGTCTTTCTCTTCAAGAAGCTGCTATGTTTGTACATCGTAGGGTTTTGTAACCAAGGAGCTTAATCGTGTGGATGAACTAAAAAATTTTGTAGCCAATATCCTTCTCAAGTTGGTGATTAGTCATGTACTTGGATCCGTGCATCGATTGGTTATTCATGTACTAAAAGTCGTGCATTAAAAGGAGAGATTGTCACTATAGAACAAGTCCAATTGGGTATTGAGGTAAAGGTTCAACTATAGGTTGGTATAAGGTACTGGGATTCCTTTACTTGTAACCGCTTGTTGTGATAATAGTGGATTCTTGGGAGTGATAACCTTAAAATCACCCTGTGGGGTTTTTGCCTTGGAGATTTTCCTCATTCGTAAATAAATCACTGTGTCAACTTTATTTTCCGCTGCATATTAACTTAGTTTGTGATTTGTTTGTGCTACCACGTATATTACATGTTAATTGAATTAATTAATTAACTGGTTAATTCATCACAATGGGTCAATATATTCTTGGCCTATCACTTGAAATCATCTTTGAATTTAAACTTAATAAATTCAATCTCTTTTGATTTCACTCTTATATTAGACATGAAGTCTAATAAATTATATACCCACAAATTTACACAAAACATACATATACACTTTATATAGCTCTTTGACTAATTAGTCCTCTTTGGTCTATCATTTTACAAAAAGTTAAACACCCCCACATTTTAAAATGATAAGTATTTGGTTACTTTCTCATTTTATAACACATATGAAATACCTTTGAGATGGAGCACTATTATGCACATAGCATATACTAAGTAAAACTTCTTCCCATTGATCAAATAGGAATTTAACTGATTGCACTCAAGATTATGGCATTCACCATATCAACTAGAGTTCTCTTCTCTTTTCTTTTTGACCAAAACATTTTATGAGGGTGTATAAAGGACTGCACTTTGGTGTATTATGACATATTCCTCACAAAAAGAATATCTATTTAGAAATGTTCACCATCTCTAATTAATACACCATTCAACTCAAATCATGCTTATATAAAATTATATCATGCTTTGATATAAACTTCAAGAATTTAAAATTTAAATGTTCAAGTCTAGCATGCCACAAATAAAAGAATCAACAATACAAGCACAACCAAAAACATCTTAATTAATAACACTCAATTTGAACATGTCATTAGTAACACATTCATTGCCTACTAATATCTCATTCTTGGACAAGACCATTCTTAAATAACAAATGGACTTTTCTTGATATCAAGTACATGAAAAACATTGATCAAGAAAACTTCTTGCCAAAACTCAATTTCACTTCAACAATGATGAACTTTTGTCTTACTGTCGATGCCCACAAGCACCTTTAGTTCTATAGAAGACTCCTTATAAGTCTTAAAATATATCTTGTAGTTGCACACATGCAACATTGCACCCGAATCAAACCACCAATTGGAAGGATTTGTGATTATAGCCATATGAGTTACAGTGATCATATCATTACATACGTCACTCACTATAGCAATAATGTCCTCAATGACAATTGCTTCATTGTCATCCTTCTTATTCTTTTAAGAACTTACATTCTTAAATATAATGGTCTTTCTTTCCACAAAGGAAACATGACAAATTCTACTTGTCACTGTTGGGATTCTTGGAGTTATTCTTTTAAAACCACCCACACTTTTATTCACATTCAAGTCCTTATTGGTCTTATTAGAACTTTCACTTTGAACATTGTTCACAATCACTTTTGAATTGATCTAAAGTAAAATCTTCTGACATGTTATTTGATGTTTTCACATAATTTAGAAAATCACTTAGGAAAATATTCACATACTCTATCACTTTAAGAGTTTAAATTCCCATTCTTTAGATTTTCTACTTCACTTTACAATATTTAAACATATCAAAGGTTCATTCTTATTTCTCAATTCATATAAATTCGCAACACTTGCAAATATTCTAGCAAAGAAACTTATCAATCAATTTGAAATTCAAATTTCCCATGAACAAGGAATCCGTACCTTCAATGTTCAAACTATGAACATGGTTTTTAATGCATCCACAATATGAAAGAATCATCACCTTGTCCTGCCAACAATGAAACTTTGTGTTTCTTTAAGCCTTGTTCTATTGAATCTTCATTATGATCGATTCATCATTTGAAGACCTCGTCAAATCCAAGCCAATTGCTTTTTCCACCGAGTAAAATTGGTTCCATCAAAGTGATGCAATTTCATCAAATCATGGTTCAACATCTTCAAAGTTATACCATCATTCACTCCTTGTCTTATAGCAAATATTGTCTAAGATTGTTGGGGATTTCACCAAATCAAGGAGTAATAATAAAAGAACAAAATGAACGCATCAAGTAAATAGAAGTTAGTGATTGACTTGGAGGCATAATTGAATCTTATCTTTAGACAATATTTGTCCTCATACGCAAGTTGCTAAAGGGTTTCTACAAACTTATCCCCAGAATACAACCAAGTTTATTAGGTTTTACAAACTACAATTTCGGAGAATACCCACAAGATTTTTTGTGTTTCTTAGAAACTAACTTTTTGGAAGAGGAAAAGTAGTTATCGAGCGAATATAAGCCACAATTTATACCCAAATTATTATAACCCTTCAATAGTTACTTTTTCATTTAATAGGTACCTTTTGGTCAAAAGGCACTTTTGATATATATCTAATAAGAAAGGTTATGTCATTTCAATAGACACATTTTCATTTATATGTGTGTGTGTGTGTGTGTGTAACTTGAACTTGAATTTTCACCCAAAAAAATTTCAGTACTCAAATTTTCCACTTTATTCACTTTACAAATGAATACTCTCCAACTTTATATCATTATTACAATCTATCCTTGTATATATATACACACACACAACATCCCTTTGCAACTAGCCCATGATCTCAGCTTTTAGCAAACATATCTAATGGCGTTAGTTGGAAATCTCAAAGAAGCACAGAGTGCAAAGGGTCCAACCACAATATTGGCCATTGCCACAGTGAATTCAGAAAATATTGTCTACCAAAAAGACTATCCGAATTTCTATTTCCGCGTGACAAAGAGCGAGCACAAGACAGGTTTAAAAGAAAAGCTGAAGCGCATATGTAAGCATTCATAGACCTTTTTTTTTTTGCTAATATCTAAACACATTTTATAAAGGGTAATGATTCTCTTATACAACTTATTTCAAATCTTACGTATATATTCATTTTTCACGTTTTAAATATGAACATCACATTTTTGTGTTAAAAATGTGTACATTAACGTATGTAACTGAGAATATTGTATTTAAAAATGTGAAAAAGGTATGTGAAAGAGTATAAACTATTTTGTAAAGCACGCATGAGAGTTTACTATGCACTACCATTAAAACAAACATATTGCTAAAGATACTATAGATATAAATTTTATTGTATGAGTATTAAAAAGTAAAAATTACTTGACAGTAATTAGTGACATGTCAATTTATAATAAAATTTGTAGGATTTCTAACATTAGTATAAAAATAATAAACGACTTAAGTCGGTGTTGCATAACATTCCCAATGTATTTGTGAAGTAATTTGCCTTTTTATGTTACATTTTCACTAACAGGTGAGAATTCAGCAATAAGAAAATGTCATTTCTACCTTACTGAGGAGATTCTAAAGGCAAATCCGAAGATTTGTACTTATAATGCCCCATCTCTTGATGCAAGCCAAGACATGGTGGTTCTTGAGGTACCAAAGCTTGGCAAAGAAGCAGCATTGAAAGCTATCAAAGAATGGGGCCAACCCGTCTCAAAGAACACCCACCTTGTATTCTCCACATCTGCTGGTGTGGACATGCTTGGTGCTGATTTTCAACTCACCAAGCTCCTTGGACTTAATCCAAACATAAAGAGGTTCATGATCTATCAACAAGGCTATTATGCAGGTGGGACTTGTCTTCGCCTTGCTAAAGATCTTGCAAAGAACAATGTAGATGCATGAGTTCTCATGGTGTGCGTTGAGATCATAGCTATGTTTTCTCCTATAAAGCATGGGTGAGTTCCCGGATTCGGGTGAGGGTGCGGAACTCGGCAATTTTTGAAAAAGTAGGATGCGGGTGCGGCGATTAAAAAATATTAAAAATATTTTTATTTATATTTTCTATATAATGCTAAGCATACTTTTTCACATTATATATGCATATACCAAATCTAAGAGTAATAATAGATAATAACTAAAACATGATGGTCATAAATTAAATACAACCCACAAGTTTGAAACTAAAACAAAATAAAAGACAATCAAATACAACCCTCATCATCATCATCAAGATTAATAGCTTCATTTTGAACTTCACATTCACTAGTAGTAACACTAGTCCTAACATTCCTAATAACCATGACCTCCAACTCTAGCTCATCAAGTGTAAGGGTAGCATTCTCAAGAATTTCAACTCCTCCATGTATGTCACTATCGTTCCAAAAGTCTCTTGCTATACCCCACATCTTTGTTGCTACATTTACATACTCCTCATTGCGCATTGATAAGAGTCGAAGATTAGAATGCATATATACCAAATCCTCAGAACGTGCAAGAGCTACTTTGTTTCTTTCTAAGGAATGAATGAATTTGTATATGCTCCAATTCCTCTCCGCACATGAGGATGAACAAGGTTGTCCAAGAAGTTTAATGGTAAGGGTTTGAAGAGTTAGAAATGAGGAAGAGCCATGGTATTGCCACCAAACCAGAGGTTGTAAGGTCCACCTATCTGTCAAGGCATCTAGTGAAGGAAACCTTCCTCCAGAAAATGTAGCAAACTCAATTTTCACCACCCTTAATTCACTCTCATCTTCAAAGCATCGCTCCTAACACTTGCTCCTTTCCATAGAAATTTCATAATCTTGATGTGGAGCGATGCATTTTGGATTCTCTGAAAGCCATTCAGTGGAGTAATATCTAGTTAAAGATAAAATAAATAAATAATTAAAAATTAAAAAATTAAAAATTAAAAATTAAAAAAACAAATATAGATGATTAAACGTGTGTTTTAGTAGAAAGGGAAACTAAGGAAAATAGAAAATGAAAGTACTTACTTAGGATTTAAGGAATGGGTCAAGCAATGTAGTGGTGTACAATTTTTAGTCCATCGATCAATGAGAATATCATACACCACATTAAAAAATAAGCTATACTCATCATCTTCCAAGCCTTCATGCCGATATATTGCTGCCTTCACCTTCTCTATCATTAAATCCCACATTTCATACACAAGATGAAGACAAGGCATATCTGTGTCAGATACTCGTAGCATATCATAAATAGGTGCTGTGAATTCAAGGATATAATCAACAACATCCCACCAACGATCACTTAGAATCATTTCTTTCACCTTCTTAGCTTTTCCAACATCATCCTCCCTATAAGCAACCCATTGGTCACTAATAGCCATGTCTTGAAGGCATATTTTTATCAACTTCAACCTTTTTAGCATTACAACAACCGAAGCAAATCTAATATGAGCAATTTGGAGCAATTTTAATAGACAAAATTCATTAAACATTGCCAACCTCATTGAATGGTTCATCATAAAAACACGTATGAAGGATGCATGATCAGCAATACGTGTAATCCAACTACATTCCTCATATGTAACTTCATTATTTTCAATGTTTTTTGTTGCACAAATATTCTTCAAAGCTAGATTGAGAGTGTGGACAACACATGGTGTCCAAAATATTTTGGGATACTCACCTTCAATAAGAGCTCTAGCAAACTTCATCACACTAGCATTATCAAAGATGACTTGGACAACTTTTTCATGTCCAATCTCTTTTATAGCATCCTTCAACACCACAACAATAAAATGTTTGTCTTTGAACTCACCTGACCCAACAATTGCCTTTATAAACACTGGATCCCCGTCTAATGTCGCCATAATATTAATAAGAGGCCTTTTTTATGAATCTGATGATCCATCAGAAACTACACTCACACCATTTGCAAGCCAAGAGTCCTTAATTGGTTTCAAAAGTCTTTCAACATTAGCTCTTTCTTTTTGCAGAAGTGTTGTTCTCAAGTCATTGTATCCATGAGAAACATAACCCAAAATGTTATGGGTAGCAGCATATGCATTGGAACTACGATAATTTGGGTTTCTTGCAAAGTGAAATGGAATCCCACCGGTATAAAACATCCTAGCAATTCTACTATCCAATTCATGTTTAGCATTATTCTAGAATGCTCTCTTCAAAGGAGAATTCGCAGTCACCTTCCTTCTCTTACCATCAATTGGATCTGTATTACCACTCCCTTCTTATCTCTAGGATGAGGGAATAGGCCCACGGCCTGAGAGAGGCCGGAGTAAGGGAAATTGACTTCTACATTCTCTCTCTAACTTATCATTCTTAACCTGATCATGCATTCTCTGCATTTCCAATCTATGGCTCGGTGTCATTGTATCGCATACTCTAATACCTTTATTACTATTTTTTAATAAATGAGCCTTAACCCTCAAATAGGATCCCAAAAAAATTTCACCACAATAGTTGCACTTAAAATGTGTGTTTCCACCTGATTTAGAAGTAGAACTAGGTGGTTTTTCTAATTTATTCACATACTACCAAAGAGGAGCATCAACATTTGGCACTTCTTCATCTAATGAAGGTGAAATTTCTATGCTAGTGGCTTCATCCATTGTAAATTCAATAATTTCAATTTAACCTACAAATAATTTGACAAATATATAATAACTAAATAAAAAAATCAAACCCAAGTCACAACTCACAACATTACAAGCAGCTTATATAAAAAAAATTTAAAAGATTAAAAAAAAAAAAATCAAATCACAATGATTAATAGAGCATGTGGAAGTATAATGGAGGATGAGAAACTGAGAATAAAAGCTTTGATACCTGAGCTGAGAGTGGGTCGATGAGCTTGAGAGCTGAAACCGAGGGATGGACTGATGATGGAGATTTAAGACCAAGAGATGCAAAGAATAGAGTGATTGTGTCTTAGGGAGAGGCTGTGAGACTTTGAGATTGTGTCTTAGGGAGTGAGTATGGGTCTGTGAGAGAGAGGGGAGACAGAGAGTAGAGAGCCGAGAGGGAGATGGAGAGCAAAGATTGAAAAACAAAATGGTAGAGAGAGTTTAGGGTTTTTTCATTTAAAGCTTAAGTTAAAACGATGCGTTCCGCACCTTTTTTTTACTTGAATTTCGACCGGTATTGGCGCCGGTACATCCTGAATTGGCCTATTTCGGCTAATACAACCCGATTCAGCCCGAATCGACTCAAATCGGCCCAAGTCAGCACGAATCAGGAAACGAAAAAAAAAAATGTGATGCAGCTCCAACACACAGGCAGTGGCGTCACCTGCCGCACACTGCATCAGACACTGATGCAGCACCCCCATAGCCGCGTCGGTGCATCAGAGAGTTTTTCCATTATGCAACTCCTACACTATTTGGTCATGGGTGGATTGCGGCCCAACACACTTTGTGCTTGCCACCATTCCAACACATCTCTGTTTTTCTATCTAGCCAAGCCAATTACCTCCATTTTGCTTTTTGCTCCAATCTAATCCAATTATGCGTACGAAAAAGTCATTAATTTTATAAGGACAGCAACAAGAGGACTCTCTTTACAAGGAATGTCTTTGTTCTTCGATTCAAGTTGAGATTCCTCTTCTTCTACCCATTTTATTGCTTTAATCACTTATTATGAGGGTGTTGGTGTGGAATTGTCGTGGAATTGGTAATGCATCAGTAATGAGCAAGGTTGTCAAAATCGGGATCCTACGTAGGATCGTGCGAGGTAGGTGGGATCATAGATCGTAGGATCGGATCGTGGATCGTAAGATTCTACATTATTTGAGAAAAAAACAAAAAATATATATTGGTATGTTAAATAATCATATAAATTGTACATTCATTGATATAATTACCATACATCACTACATTCATTTATAAGCATTATTTAAAGATGCAAAAAGCCTTAAAAAGTGACACTCTATTGGAATGTTTTTTATTTGAGTCTAACTAACACTCTCTCTATATTAGAATGGAAAAACTTGGTTTATTGGGATTTTATTTTTCATTTGGGTCCAACTAAGCCTTCTGTCAAGTTAAAAAAGATTACAATAAATAAAGGTCATTTGGGATCATTAGAATCGTACGATCCTACCAATCCTAAATGATCGCCAAGATCCTTGAAAGATTTAGATCGTTTTGAGTAGGTGGGATCGTAAAATCGTAGGATCGTAGAATCCAGATCGGGATTTTGACAACCATGGTAATGAGGGCTCTTAGAGTTCTCATAAGGAACCTAACCCAGATATTATTTTTGTATCCTAGACAAGGGTTGTCCATGGGTCAATCGGTGCTTGTTTTGGGTTCAAATTCCAGCAATCAACCCTAAGATCATGCAACCCTTACCAATCTTGGGTATAAGGGTCATTGCCTGTCACAACTTAAAAGTTGTAGCGGTCGAATCAATTGCAATCATCTTTGGCATGGTTGCATCAATCCATCATGGTTGCAATCACTAGATCTAGCTAAGATCTCACCAAATCTTGTCCAGAACTCGCTAGCTCCGGCTAAGATCTCACCAAATTTGGATGGGATCTCACCTTATTTGAGTGCTGGCATGCAATGTAGAGCAACAGATTGGTGAAAGGAGAAGGGTGTTCCAATGGCTTTTCAATTAGATAAGCTCATGTCTGATTTCAGACAATAAAACCCGTCACTCAGATCAAGAACTTGGATTTTCTTGGACTAGATTTACTATTGACTGCCTCATTAATGGATTAGTTGACCTTTGGTTCTGATTCCTTAGGAGATTTTCTGATAGTGCATAAGGTTTTAATAGTTAATGACGTAAATTACAAGTTTTGAACCTTGAGAGGCCAAATTAGAAGCAACTACAAACTTAAAACTTATTACAAGAGTGTAAAACGTATTTTAGCCAATTTAATTTCTTGCTAACAACAATAGCTGATAAAACTTACGGTTGCAAAATTATACCGTTTTTTACATTATAGGATCACCAATTCTGTAAAAAAACCTAAAAAGTGATTGAATTATAGCATGAACCTCCATTAGCCGAATCACATGGCCACATCAAGTGTCTACAATTTGGATATATTCTTATATTCCAAAGATTGAGAATAAATATTGTTGCTTCTCTTATTGATGTAATATGAAGAATATTGGAGGGACCAAAATGCAATATGACATAGGCTTGGGCTTTATGGGCCTAATGCTTAAGGAGAATGACCAACTCCACAACTTGCCTGATTCAGGCAATTGGCTCGATTCCAACAATTCTCATTGCTTCTTTGGCGGCAAAAATGGCCCATTAGCATTAATTTTTGAAATATTTAGCAACAGAGCACTGTTTCGGAAATAATTAGGGAAATACCACTTTTTCCGAAAACGCCGCTATAGGGCCCGAAAACGTCACTATAGGGCGTAAAAAACGCCACTATAGGGCCCCTTGAACCTGTTATGGGGACTTATAAAAAAAATTTTGCAGGAAAACGCCGCTATAGGGCCCAAAAACGTCACTATAGGGCTTAAAAACGCCACTATAGGGCCCCTTGAAACTGTTATGGGACTTACAAAAAATTTTGCAGAAAAACGCCGCTATATGGCCCAAAAACGTCACTATAGGGCTTAAAAACGCCACTATAGGGCCCCTTGAACCTGTTATGGGACTTATAAAAAATTTTTTCAGGAAAACGCCGCTATAGGCCCGAAAAAGTGGTAGATTGCTATATAGTTCGGAAACAGTGTTTCTGAGCAAATTATTTCCAAAATTGATGGTAATGGGCCATTTTTGCCCTTCTTTGGGTCTATTGTTTCTTTGGACCAGTAATGGCATACCTACATCTTTCCAACAGTTTAAAGCCAATGCTCTAATTCACCTTATGCTCGAACTATTTTGGGTTTTCTCAAAGAAGTCATCTAGGCTTCGGACAAACCAATCTCACGTCAATATGCCACATCCACCTTCGGTAGCATTAAATATGATTGAACATGTCCCTTGTTAGTGGTTCAAGTCGTTCTAAAATTTATCCCATCAACCAATCACGGAACCCACTTCAAGCACTCTATAAGGCCAAATTTATAGATATTGATATGATTTATGTCAGAAAGGTTGTTAAAATGCCTTCTTTTAAGAGCCTGGTACATCTTCTAAAGAGGTAGTATTTTTAACACTTTGGTTTAGTTGTTTAGTTAGACAGGTGGCTAGAATTTAAGAGGGCTTGAGGGGTTTCCATATTTTGTTCAAATCAATTTAATTCAAGTCGAGAGTTTTATAGTTTAATTAACACTTCTTAGTCTATTTAAAAAAAAAAAACGTTCAAGGTTTGAATCTCTCATTTCTCAACTATTAAATTAAAAATAAAAACATAAAAAATAAATAAATAAAAATTATGACAAGTGGTGTTCAATCAGAATCGAGGAAGACTTTGCTTCATGATGCATGTGTTGCAATCGCCAATTTAATTTTAAAAATCAATTTGCCTTCAAAGATATAGAGAATTATACAATGATCCACATCAATTAAACTAAATATTTTCTTAGTTGACACAATATAATCAATTATGAGAGTGCTGACCATGGTAAGATATTTCAAGTTTCAAATGTACGGACTTTCGAATTTTTCATGATGTTGTAAAGGCCACGTCATCCTTTCTTAATCTATTGCCACCGACACTTTTGAGTTGAACTCATTCGTTTTTTTAATTTCTTTGATTAATTGGTTTTTTACTTTTTTATTTATTTGTTGAAACAAGTATACCAACTTTAAATAAAAAAATTTATCTATGTATGTTCATTGCTATTTATCATCGAAGATGTACTCCTTTCATTTATAAGAAAACAATAATTAATTCCAAAGTTTTGCAAAAATGACAATATTTCTTAAGTTGCATAAGGAATTTGATGAAATTCTTATGTTGCCCTTGGTTAAGTGACATCATTCTTAATTTTGGGTAAATTGAGTAGTGTAAGGGTAAAATAAAGATTTTATTGATAAGTTAGAAGACAAATTAATAACCTAATCACATGAGATTAGGTTAGTCAAAAAAAAAATTTAATTCAATGACAAAATAAGTATTTCATCGATCATATCTAGTATACTAACGAAACACTCAACAAGATCATTATTTTGCAAACTTTGGGTTGTTTTTGTTTTCTTATAACTAGTAGTATAATTTTCCATATTATATCCAGTTGAGTCAACACATGCAAATAGAGCTTTTTTTTCTTTTTTTTTTTAATTTTTTTTTAGAAGAAGCAAATAGAGAATCTAAAAACTTATGAGTGATTCCTAAAAATGTTGCACATTGCAGTAAATTTGTCGTACATTTTTTTTTTAATAAAAGGAAACTTGTCTACATTTTTTTTTTAATTAAAGGAATTGAAAATAAAGGAGAAAAAAAATTAGCAAAAACCAATTTCAAACATCGAGCCTACTAAACCAAAATATTTCAACTTGAAAAAAGAATCATAACTTCAATAATATTGCTAAAAGCCTTATAACTCAAGTGGATTGAAAGGTCTTTAGGCACAATAGTATGAAAATGAAATTCTTGCAAATTTAATAATTATCATTCATGACCACAAGTCTTTCCACATGACCACAAGTCTTCAACTATCTAGAAAATTAAAGTGGGAATGACAAAATAATGAGCTTTCATAGTTTCATATTCATACTTTTTGGACAGCACAATAATTTTCCAAAGTCTTCGTCGTCTTTCATCTTTATTCAATCACCCTTCACTCTCTGTACACATAAGACTAGACAACTAGCTAGAGTAATTTTACTCCATTTCGTGCCCAATAATTCTAGTGCCCCACGAAATGTTTCATAACTTACAACTATTTTTAAATAAATATTTATGTGTTCCGTTTTAATGGGTACATAATAAAAAATATAGTATTAATCAAGAATGTATATGAAATACTGCTTGGACAAAATCATTACTCAAATCTATTCAGTCTAGTACATAACACTAATTTTCATTTGAAACTTTGAACTGAAGAATGTCACCATGTTTCTAACAGCTGAAAAATTATATTATTATCTAGTTTAACTGTTTTAGCTTCTCTAGTGATAATATATGTTGTTGTTGATGATCTTTCCTTTAACAGAAGAAGGAAATCTTTCCTTATCATGAGTTGAGTAGTCTTCTTTAACAAGGAGATTCTTTTTTCTTTTTTTTTCTTTTTTTTTTTTTGAGAAATAAACACATACACAAGGGAAAGAAAAATAGGTTTTAATACAAAAGTACATCACAACCTCCACTAAAAACTCATGATAACTTTTAAAGGAGGGTGGGATAAGTTTAACCAATTTCAAACGTCTGGCCTACGACACCAAAATATTACAGCTTGAAAAAAGAGTAATAACTTTAAGAGGATTGATAAGAGTCTGTTTATAATAAAGACATATATGATTCAAATCCCTCCATTCCAATTACTAACTTATCAAATAATAATAATAAACAATATATGTAGTTATTAGATTAGTGCATGTAACACGCACTGTATGTATTTTAAACGTCGAGTTCCTTGGGCATAGTATTATGAAATTCATGCAAATTTAATAATTATCATTCATGCACAGATTGAGAGGTCATCTTCCATGAAGTTTCCATGGTTTCAGTTTCCACGAGTCTTCAGTTTTCCAAAAAATTAAAGTGGGAATGAGAAAACGATGTGCTTTCATACTCTTACTTTTTGGAAAACACAACAATGTTCCAAGTCTTCGTCTTCGTCGTTATTCATTCACCGTTCACTCTCTCTATGCCTACATAATTAGACTAGACAACTAGAGTAATTTTACTCCATTTCCTGACCAATAATTCTAGTGCCATGAAATGTTTCATAAATTGCAACATTTTAAAAATAATTATTTATGTGTTCCATCTTAATGGGTGCATAATAAAAATATAGTATTAAATTATTAATCAAGGATGTATATCAAATAATGCTTAGACACAACCATTACTCAAATCTATTCTATTCAGTCTAGTATGTGTACGTAACACTAATTTTCAGGAGAAAATGGGCATTTGCCTCTTTTGCAAAAAATTTCAACAAAATGTCTCATATTTGAAACTATTTAGGAAAATACTTCTGTTTTAAAACTCGATTTTCTAAAAATCAATTTTCAATTTAAAACTCGATTTTTGGACAATCGAGTTATAACAAACTAAAAATTATAAATATAAAAATAAATAAATAAAAAATTGAACTCGAGTTCCATGTGAAGTACTCGAGTTCCTTGAAAAAATTCAAGTGGAACTCGAGTACTTTACATGGAACTCGAGTTCCATAAAAAAGGAAAATTTCTAAGTCGACGTTCGCTATAACTCAATGTTCTAAAAATCGAGTTTTACATTTGAAACTCGATTTGTAGAAAATTGAGTTTCAAAACATGGGCATTTCCCTAATTAGTTTCAGATATGGGGCATTTTGCTGAAAAGTTTGTGAGAAATGAGTAAAAGCCAATTTTGGCCCGTGATTCTGTATTCCACCAGCAAGAAAATGCATATAATCTCACCGAACTTCTTTTTTTTTTTTTTATTTATGAACTCACTAACATCTTTTATTATTGTCTCTTGGCATTCTTTACATGGCTAGTATTGTTTTAAATTATAGTCGGCCTCTTACCTTTACGAAATCACTCTTTTTAGTTATTTCTTTTTCTTTTTAATCTTTTTAGCTATTTCGATTTGGAAGGTTGTTAGAATTGGGATTCTAAGCAGATCATCAAAGGGTTTAAGCAAATCAGATCGAGGATCATAAATCCAAATTTTTATTAAACAAAAATATTAGATGTGGCTTTGTATGTTAAAGGAGAAATTACATTAAACCCACCTATAGTTAAGCCTGTTTTCATTTTACCTACCCGTGATTCCAAACTTAACACTTTGCCCACTTGAGGTAACTTCCGTTAGGGCCTTGTTACTCACCTCTTCCTTTGCCGTTAGAAAAACATATTTTTAGGAAAAAACAAACATAACAAAAATAAAAAAGTTAGGGTTTTTGATTGCTTAAGAACTTCTATGAGAACAAAGTGGAGGAATTGCACACGAATCAAAGGGCTCAATGAAATCACTTTTAATCTATATCAATATCAACAATCTCATAACAACTCAAAATTGTGAACCAATTTTTACAAGAAGACCAACAATCTCAAAACAACCAGCAACGTTATTAACAAAAGAGAGTAAGATAGAGATAAGCAATCAACAACCGAAGAATAAGGTAAAGAGAAATCCATCCGTGGGTTTGGATTGTGGTAGATCAACCAAGGGTTTGGTGGTGTGGTGGCAACCCTAGGTGCTGCTTGTGCCTCTCCTAATTCTCAGTCCTTTTTTGCACAACCAAACACCACCAATCAAGGAAAGGGAAGGAACCTTCCAACTTCAAACCCACTCCGAATCCCAACCACAATAGCAAACCCACCCCCAATTCCAACTTCAAAACCCATTTTGAATCCCAACCACAATAGCAAAGTACTAGAATCATCAAATCCAAAATATCAAGTATATAAATCACTCATAACCCACAAATTACCCAATCAACAATGTATCATTTGGGACTCAATCTTAGAAGAAACAAGTGGATTTATGGGCTGTGGCTTTGGTTGTTGAGGAGAATAAGTCAGCTTCGGTGAAGGGCAAGCTTGGCAACACAAATCGACAACCACAGAAACCAGTGGAGATCGAAGTCGGAGATCTGATTTGGGAGATTGGAGTTGGAGATCAACAGAGGTTGAATTTGGGAGATCAACGGAGATCAGAGTTGGGAGATCATAGATTTGAGATTAGTTGTTAATCTAATTCTGTCTCTCTAGAATTTGGAGAGAATCTTATCAGTCCCTCTCTCAGCTAACGTGATTATTTGATGGTTTGAAAATGAAATTGATTGTTATTTGGTAGTTTTTAAAACTGGTTGGGTTTTTGGATTATCTTTTTTATTTTTTGAATAATGGATTATCTTTTTTAGAACTTTAGAACTATAGTATATTTAATTGGTGTGCTATTCCTTCACTTTGTTCTCATAGAAGTTCTAAAGCAATCAAAAACCCTAACTTTTTTTTTTTTTGTTATGTTTGTTTTTCCCTAAAAATATGTTTTTTTAACGGCAAAGGGAGAGGTGGCTAATAGATCCCTAATGGAAGTTACCTCAGGTGCGTAAAGTGTTAAGTTTTGAACTACGGGTAGGCAAAGTGAAAACAGACCTAACCACAAGTGAGTTTATTGAAATTTCCCCATATGTTAAATATTCATTCATGGTTGTCAAAATCCCAATCTGAATCCTACGATCCTACGATTTTACGATCTCACCTGCCTAAGACGATCCGGGTCTTTCAAGGATTTTTTAGATTGTTCAAGATCGACAAGATTGTATGATTCTGACGATCCCAAACAAATCTTAGTTTTTTGTATTCTTCTTTAACTTAACAAAAGGCTCAGTTGGACTCAAATGAAAAAATAAATAAATAAATAAATAAATCCCAATAGACCAAGTTTTGCTATTCTAATGTAGAGAGATAGAATGTCAGTTGAACTCAAATGAAAAATAACATCTCAATAAAGTGTCACGTTTTGAGGTTTTTGACCCTTTTAAATGATGCTTACAAATAGATGTAGTGATATATAGTAATTACATCAAATGGATGCAAATTATGAATGAATGTATAATTTATGTGATTATATAACATACCAATGTTTTTTTTTTTTCTCAAATGATGTAGGATCGTCTTATGATCCACGATCTGATCCACAATCCCACCTACCTTCCACAATCCTACGTAAGATCCCAATTTTGACAACCTTAATTCATTAGAATATAATGAGATTGTCCATAAAAAAATAATAAATAAAAATCATAATCATAATAATAAATAAATAAATAAAATTTTACTTCAATATAGTGTAGTTTTTATATCCTACATCACTAATTCTATGCAAACCAAAGAGATATATACTTAATTTATTCTTCTACATAATTTATTTTTAGTATAATTTATCTACATAATTTTTTTCCAGGGAAAGAGATATATACATGAGTGTTGTGCATGCTAAGGAGGGTAGGCAGTGCTTTGCTTAGGAGAGAAGTAGTGCAACAGATCACAGACCAAGCAATACATTAACATATACACATGCATGCAAGTCCAACCTCTGTGTGTTTGTGTCAAGTGCAATCAGGTCTAGCTTAATGACTGCACGTGTGCCAATCCATGTCAAAGTAGTTCCAAGCATTAGAGAATTATGCCATATGACTAAGAATTAATTACAGTAGGTGTGGAAACTGAGTAATAGTTAGTTAGTAACAGTTAGCGAATCTTGTGCTTATCTTGGCCATTGCCTTGTAAAAAGCTTGATATATAAGCTCGATGATACATGCTTGAATTATACATGCAATTTTCATTCATGAAATATTAAGCTTAGTAACAAAGTTAACGTGGTTCAGTTTAACTACCTATATCCACAACTAAATTTTAACTATAATCAATTGTATTTACAATGAACCCTAGGTACATACAGGAGCTAGGTTAGCCCTAAACTCTTGGTGACAATGCAATGACAATATGATGACAAGATGTAAAGAGAACATAATGACAATATGCTAATCACACCCCTAAACTCTTGGTGGAAAGTGTGAGACCAACTTGAATTTGGAATTTAAGCTCGTGAAAGATGCTTTAAAGATTACCACAAAAACCTATTCGAATGTAAAATGGGTTAGGCACAATGATTGTGATGGCAGTGGATAACAACAACGAATGAATGTTAGAAGATGGCTACAAAACAGCTTCACCAATGACCAAAGCGTGGCTACTGTTCCGCCTAAAATAAGTTGGACTTTTGAATAAGAGAGAAAATTGATGTCTAAACAAATCGAGTTAAGGCCGACCAAAATGGACCATATTCTTAATTTCTTATCTCCATTTGTTTCATGTACAAGACTTACAGTCAATGTTTGGCGTATAAAAGTTGAATATCTTATCTAAAGTCCATCATCTGAAAGCTTGAGAAAAAATTCATTTAAACCAACACAATATATAAATTATAAAGGAATCAAAGAAAAATTGTCAAAAATAATGAAAATTTAATCTATGCTTAAATTCTTACAAGGTTGAACACAATAGCAATATCCTTTTTCTAAAAAAAAAAAATAAAGATAAAAAAAATAATAATAATAAAAAAAATCTATGCTTATTTTGTATATATGATAAAGTCCTATCACAAAGTTTTTTTGGACCCATGTTGATCGGTGATTAGGAGTTATAAAGGAATAATCATCAATATATATATATATATATAAAGATTAATTTTTCTCGCAAAGTATTCAATGGTAAAGCTTCTGGGCCATAGTCTCGATTACAACTCTCAATCATGTTGGGCTTGGATGACACCTATCAACAACATATCATTATGAGATGCATAAAAAATTTGGAGTGTGCACAACGTTTAGTGTGGATGGGAAGAAATTTCATCCTATTCCAATTGGTTTGGTTAGTAAGGGACCTATTCCAATTTAATGATCATGGAATTTTGTATATAAGTAATACTCAAGGAAACTTCTGCCTAAAATAAGTCAGACTTTTGAAAAAAAAAAAAATTGATTTCTAGACAAATCAAGCTAAGGCCGACCAAAATAGACCATATTCTTAATTTCTTATCTCTATTTGTTCCATATAAAGACTTACAGTCAATGCTTGGCGTATAAAAGTTGAACATCTTATCTGAAGTCCATCCTTTGAAAGCTTGAGAAAAAATTCATTTAAACCAATACAATATATAAATTATAAAGGAATCAAAGAAAAATTGTCAAAAATAATGAAAATTTAATCTATGCTTAAATTCTTATAAGGATGAACACAATAGCAATATCCCTTTTCTAAAACAAAAAATATAAAAAAAATATATTTTTTTTTTTTAAAAAAAAAACCTATGCTTATTTTGTACATATGATAAAGTCCTATCACAAAGTTTTTTGAGACTCATGTTGATTAATGATTAAGAGTTATAAAGGAATAATCATCAATATATATATATATATATAAAGATTAAATTCTATAAGGATGTGGTATAAAACCCAAGTTTTACACCCTCCAATTCTAACAAGCCACATCATCTTATCACGTATTAAAGAATAAGAACAACCACACTCAATAAATTATAATACTCATCTGAAAATTCAACCAAATTAAGAGTTTATTAAGATATTATTAATTGTGGTATAATGTACTGAGCTTTAAGTAAAAAGTTGATGTGACATCTCTTATTAGATGGTGTAAAACATAAATTTTACATCCTATTCTTACCAAATTCACTCTTTTTATTAGTATCCTCAAAACACTTTTTTTTATTAGCTGAATTTGGAAACTAATATCTTGTTTGGTTGTAAGGGAGATGAAAAGGAAAGAAGGGAGGAAAAAGTAAGAAAAGGAAAAGAGAAGAAGAGAGAGTTGTACATGGAAGAATTGCATTAAACAATTTCTTCAAAAGAAATGTCTTCTTTGAAAAAATAATGGGACTGTATCAAGGATTGTGCTAAGAAAATTTTTAGAACACAAACTTTTCTCAAAATTATGGGTTGTGAGAAAAGTATGAAACTTCATCAAAAAATAAAAAATAAAAATAAAAGTATGAAATATTGGCAAATCAGTCAAATTGTGTATTCTCACTTTTTAATAGAAAAATGAAAAGTGAAAACACTTGGGACCGTCATAGCACATATTAATATAGAAAAACTTAATGAAAGAGGTAAAAAAAGGCTAAATGCAAAGTTAGAGCGCCACTTAACAATACCTCATACACTCCCGTCTGAGATCTCTGCTTTTATATATATACTAGTGAAAGTCCTATGCATTGCACGGTTTTAGTCATGAATTTTGTATAATATATCTAGTTACAAATTAGAATGATCAATAAAAACTTTTCAAAATTTTTTTTAATAATTCCTTATTTATTTATGAAGAGGGGGATTATCCTAAAAGAATTAATTTCAAAGTTATGACTAAAAAATCAATTGTACTTGTACACCTAAAAGAAATTTAATTTTTATGTCTTATTTTGATATTTATATTATCTATTTTAGCGTTGACTTTATTCAAATGATTATAACTTACTAATAAATAAATATAACACTCTAACTGAAATTAATGTCCGTAATTGTATTGTGCTTTAGCCTTTAAAAACACATATATTAATTTTACACATGAAAAAAATAATGAATTAATAATTAAAACATTTGAAAACAAAATTAAGTTAAAATCCCAATTTATTAATGAAAAACAATCCAAAATTCTAAACTTTTTATAAAAAAAGAAAAAAAAATGGAGTTAAGTAAATATAAACTTACATAGGAATTTGGACGGATGGATATAATAACATTTTTAAATCCTCCTTTTTCCCTTGTATCCAATTTCATGTTGACAGCAAATTTTGCTTTTAAAGAAGATAGATCACATGGATCAAAGCACCAAACAAAAACTACAAATTAAATGCACGATCAATATTGATGTCAACAACAAATAATCATGTGATGAGAAAATAAATGGTACAATATATTGCTTGTTATATTGACATCTAAAAAAAAAAATAAAAGGTGCGATGACTATGAGATTAAGAAAGACAAAAGTTTATATTTTCAGCATAATCCTTAACAGAAACATAGAATTTCAGCATAGCAATAAAACTTGTTAATAAAAATCATATAGTATATAATAAAAAGGCAATAAATACACAAAATTTATTCAATTTTTGATAATTAAAAAAAAAAAAAATACCTGCAAGGTTGTAGGTAGGGTAGAGAGAAATAGGGAAGAATATAGCAAATAATTGTAAGGTAGGTAGAAGAAAGAATAATACACCAAAAAACTGTGTGTATATATAGAGAAAATTTTAAGTTGTTAAGAAGATGATATGAGCAAAAAGAAGAAGTTTAGGTGAAAATCAAATACTTTCTTTTTTTAACTTTATTATTAGGATAAAGTTGACATAAGATGCAAATTCATCTAAAAAAAACTTAGTAAAAAAAAAAAAAAAACATAAATGTAGTTCAATTCTATCTTTAAAAAAAATTATATCTTATTTGCTTTTATGTATTTTTTATCTCTTTTTTTAATTTAAATTCTATCCTATTAATTTTAGGCTTTGTTGATAACATTTTAGATATACACAATTATAGTTGCAGCTGTAAATCAAATACTTTTTTTTATTACTTGATTATTAGGTAAAAAATGACATAAGATGCATGTTTAAAATAAATAAATAAATAAAATAAAAAAACAAACAAACATAGTAAAAAAATTAAACAAAAATGTAGGTTGATACACAATAGTATTCAATTCTTTCTTTTTTTTTTTCTTTTTTCTTTTTAATTCTATCTCATTTGCTTTTACTTTTTTTTTTTTTAATTTATTGAAATTCTATCATTTTTTTTATAGGTAATTCTATCCCTTTTTTTATTGAAATTCTATCTTTCTTTCTTTTTTTTTGCTTTTACATTTTTTTTATAGGTAATTCTATCCATTGATTTTAGGCTTTGTTGATAATATTTTAGATAGACACAATTGTAGGTTGTTGACTTGTAGTTGTATGTTACCAACTAAGTTTAATCTTTTTTTGAAATTTTAGAAAACACTTATTGTAAATTGCATATTTTAATAAAACACTTATTGTTATTTTAACCAAAAAATTAATAAACAAATAAAATTTTGTTTTAATAAAAATTACTGCAATTTGGTGCAGCCACTTGGCACAACCGTGACTTCTAACCCAAATTTTATTATATAGTATATGATATTGATTAGTAATTTATCATGATATTAAATCATAACAGGTGGTTCTATGTTCCAAACTCAATAATTTATTAAGTATAAATTAGAAAAAAAAATACAAAATTACATTGATTTGGAGAGTTAACGACAGTCTAAATGTGGACATACGGAAAACATGGCATGTATGCTAGAAGTTTAATAACGAAAATGATGAAATTAAAACTGAGGAATCAAAAAAATAACAACCCCTTCTTCTAAAAAAAACAATAACACCCTTAAACCATTTGTTTTTTAAGGAGAGACAACAACCATAAACTTGGTGTAATTCATAGTCTAGTTTTATTGGTTTTATTAAAATTGACTAGTAAAAAATAAGTTTACCTAATTATAATAAACTATAAATGCCTAATAACAAAGATATCACAACTAAAATACTGACTACGATTAGCCCTTTCAACAAATCCTTAAAACTATTTTTTAACTACATGAAAGGTGCATATAGTTGACCTTGATGCTCTTTATATTCTTTGATGATTGGCCTACTTGTAATTTTATGGACGACTCGTTCTTCTAGCTAATTAAACATGGCCTATAAAATCTACCATAGCCTACCTAACCAGAACAACCAAATCAACGATGCCGAATTGATAATCACAATATCAAACCCCATTTGTTTAGCTAACAAAACAAAAATTTCACAACAATAAATCAATCAAAAGTAAGGCTACTGAAATTGAAAATTAGACTTCAGCCAAAAAAAAAGACTTGGACGTAGACTTAGACTTAAGACTTACTCAAAATATATCAACACTGCCCGCCAGTAGAGACACACAGTCAAGGAGCACAACACCTTGAGGAGAAGATCGGCGCCACCCTAATAGATACACAAACCCAAAATTGAAAATCAAACCGCTCATCAAAGATCTAGTCTAGTTGGCGCTGCCAAGAAAAAATCAAACTGAGTTTCTAATCGGAGAAAGGCTGTGAAGGAGAAGGTCGATTGGGAGGGAAGCTCCAGAGAGATGGCCTCAGTGCACTTGGCAATCTTGCAATTGACTTTGCTGTGGGTAGTAGAAGCATCAATTGTCAACAGACTCAACACCAACACCTTTCCTTTAGCCAAGGACGGCTGTGAAGACCGTTGTGGCAATGTCAGTATTCCATACCCATTTGGCACAAGGGAAGGATGCTACGTTAATGATAGCTTTCTCATCACTTGTAATCACACATACAACCCTCCCTTGGCGTTTTTGAAAACAAGTCATATAAATGTTACAGATATATGGCTTTCGGGTGAAATGCGCATATATGCCTTTGTAGCCAATGATTGCTACAACAGAACTGGTGGGCGTGCACGCTACAATCAACCTTGGCTCCGATCGGGAATATTCCCAATCTCCAACACTCGAAACAAGTTCATGGCTATTGGGTGTGACACATATGCTGTGATAAAGGGTTCTAGAGGGACAAGCTACACAACTGGGTGCATGTCTTTATGTGATAGCACGAGAGATGTGGTTGAGGGATCTTGCTCTGGTATTGGTTGTTGCGAAACTGCTATTCCAAGAGGAGTAATGGATTTCAATCTCAGTGTATCGAGCTATTACCAACACAAGAGAGTGTGGGAATTCAATCCTTGCAGCTATGCTTTTGTGGCAGAGGAAGGTACTTACAACTTCTCAACACAAGATCTTCAAAATTTTAAAGAGGTAATAAGATGCCGATGGTGCTAAATTGGGCAATAGGGGATCAAAATTGCAGTGAAGCTAAAAAGGGTCTTGAAAGTTATGCATGCAAGGCTAACAGTGAGTGTCATGACTCGAACAATGGTCCAGGCTACCAGTGCAGTTGTTCCAAGGGATACCAAGGCAATCCTTACCTTAAGGATGGCTGCCAAGGTTGCCATTTTACTTGGAATTATTGTTGGCTTTTGCTACTTATGGATTTTTTTTTTTCTTAATTTCTTTTTTTTTTTTTTCCAGATATTGATGAGTGCTTAAATTCCACCATATGCGTCCAAAACTGCACCAATTTGCCTGGTACTTATAATTGTTCCTGTCAGCTACCAGGATATGATGGCGATGGTAAATGGGATGGAACAGGTTGCAAACTCATACCAAGCCCTGAGAGGTTTCCATTGATTAATAGGATTTCACTAGGTGAGCAATATTGATCGCTTTCTAGTTAATCATATGAATGATACATAAAGTTTGCATATTTATTATATAATAATAATGTCTAGGATAAAGGTCGAGCCTTGGTGTGATGACAAGTGTCTTCCACCAAAAGTGACAAGTCATGAGAGAGTTCAGAAATTAACCTCTCCAAATATAATTGGGTGTTAAAATCCAGAAATCAACCTCTCCAAAAATAATTGGGGTAAGGCTACCATGACCTCTCCCAGAACCCTAAGGTAAAATGAGCATGTAGGAACTTTAGTTTTTTGGTATGAAAGCTTCAATTTGCTGCAAAATGTGTAGGTGTTAGTATCAGCCTCTTGGTTCTAGTTTTGGGCATTTCTTGGTTATACTGGGGACTCAAGCGTAGAAAGCTCATCAAGCTCAAAGAGAAGTTTTTTAAACAAAATGGTGGCTTTCTACTACAACAACAACTTTCTAAGCACAATGGATCTGTTGAAACAACTCAAATGTTTACAGCAGAAGAACTTAAGAAGGCAACAAACAATTACCATGAAAATAGAATCCTAGGCCAAGGTGGCCAAGGAACGGTTTACAAAGGAATATTACCCGATAACAAAATAGTTGCCATTAAGAAGTCCAAAATAATAGATCAAAGCCAAGTTGAACAATTTATTAATGAAGTGTCTATTCTCTCCCAAATCAACCATAGAAATGTGGTAAAGTTATTGGGATGTTGTTTGGAGACTGAAGTTCCTTTGTTGGTGTATGAATTTGTTACCAATGGTACCCTTTTCAATCACATTCACAAAACAGACCATTCTTCAACGTTGCAATGGCAATTACGTTTACAGATAGCAGTTGAAACTGCAGGAGCACTTTCTTATTTGCATTCTGCTGCATCCACTCCCATCATTCATAGAGATATCAAGAGCACTAATGTACTCTTAGATGATAATTACAAAGCTAAGGTATCTGATTTTGGAGCTTCGAGGCTAGTTCCTCTTGATCATACTCAGTTAACCACACTAGTGCAAGGGACACTTGGATACTTGGATCCAGAATACTTTCATTCAAGCCAATTGACTGAAAAAAGCGACGTTTATAGCTTTGGAGTTCTCCTTGCAGAGTTGCTAACTGGAATGAAGGCACTTTCTTTTGAGAGACCTGAAGAAGAAAGAAACTTAGCCATGCATTTTGTCTCATCAATGAATGAAAGCCGATTGTTTGAAATTCTAGATCAACAAATGCTGAATGAGGGAAACGTTGAGCAACTTAATGAAGTTGCGATGTTAGCTAAGAGATGCTTAAAAGTGAAGGGAGAGGAGAGGCCTACTATGAAAGAAGTTGCAATGGAGTTAGAGGGCTTGAAAGCAATGACAAAGCATCCATGGGTTAAAGGCAATACGAGTTCAGAAGAGACTGAGTACTTGCTCCAAAAACCATATGATGATTGTATTGATGGTGTCACTGGCAACTCTGCATGTTATGACAGCATAAGGAAACAAGTCAGCATATCAATACTTGATGATGGCAGATAATTATCTAGCGTGTCAAAGGATGATATGATGCTAGACTTTATCATTATGCTTTTTATTCGTAGTTTTTTTTTTTATCATTTTGAAAATGTATTATTAGTTTGGGACTAGGTAAACAGACAAGATGGGATAGATTTGTAGATTAGTTTTTAAATAAATTTTATCTACTTGTAATAGATAAATATTAGATATATGTTGAATTTAAATGTTATGTTTATCTTGTAAAACTATCTACTTATATGGTTTCATGTTGAATAATTAAGCAAATTGAAAATATGATTATTACGTGAAGTTTCACTTTGGAGGCCTAGACTCACTCGCAAAAATCCATTTTACCAAAGTTAAGGATATTGGTTCCTTTAAAGCAACAAATAAAAAATTGGGCCCATAATAACGTACCTTTTCTTTTCTTGCACTAAGGTGAAGGATGCATTTGCACTTGACACAAGTCTTCTAATCGCTGCTTAGTTATTATATCTGTGAATGAAAATTTACAAATTCAGCTTGGTTATATGTAGGCTGTTTAGATGACTTGGCTGTGGTTTGGGTGAAGCTTGTCTTGGCGCGTTAGTTTGGTTGCTTAGTGGTAAACTGTAAATGCAAAGTTATGTGCATTTGTATTGCTCATCAATGGGAATATAAGATTAAAATCGAATGTTGTTTTGTTGCTCCAGCCTCCAGTACCGGAACCCTTTTAATACAATAAACAACAGCATTAAGAACTCAGAACACATTTTAATTTGATAGGCTACCACTTATACTGCAAGTCTTAAGTAAATGAAAATTTAATGAGTTAAATATTATTCTAATATTCTTCCTAACAGTTGCAACTTTCACTCATTGAGGGTAAGGTTGTGAGTTCAAGACTTATTGGTTGGATGTATGTAACTTACCAATAAAAATAAAAATAAGAAGGAACTCCAACATGTAATTATAAGATTTTAAAAAATACCTACAACTTTAAAACAAGACATTAAAGAACTTTATGAGTTATAAATTTCTACGTACTTATATTCAAATTCACCTATTATGTTCTAAAAAATGTAGTACCTAACAATCAAAACCTCAATTTTGTCGGGTCTATAATATAAGAGATTATTGACTTATCTCCATTTTTTTTTTTAAGTACACAAAATTTGAATCTTATACTCATGGTCTAGCTTACTAAAAATTTAATAAAAATCCAGATACCAAATATTTATTAAATTTTTTTTTTTCATGTGACACGCATAATTTTTTTTTTTTTTTTTTTTTTTTTTTTTGATAACAGCATGTGACACGCATAACTGCTTTGGTGGAATCTATAAACATTATGACTAAAGTCTAATAATACATCCACTAATTAATTTAATATAAGCAGTTCATAATTACTTTACTTTTTCTACCAATAAAATAATAAATAATTACTTTAATTTTTTTTTTAATCCTCCAAATGACTTGTAGTTCTATAGTTTCTTTTATATTGAAGCATCGATAACCAAAAAATAAAATAATAATATACTTAAGATCATTGATAAGAAGATAATATATATAACTTTTTTTCAAAAAAAAAAAAAAAGTTAATGTATATGACAAAACTTAGGTACAATAAATTATATACAGATTCTTAAGTTTACTTTAAATTTCAGCCAACTGGCTAAATACGCTAAAACTCTTCTCTCTCTTCTATTTTTTTTTTTTTTTTCTGTTTCTCCTGACACGCAAAACATTGGTGAGAAATTAACCAGAAACAAACGAGTTTCCTAACTTGAGTAAGAGAAAGGTAACAATGGTTGAATCTAATTGGCCAATTTTTGGATTTCGTTGGGATAATGTTTGAATCAAGTGAAGAAATGCTGAATTTTAAAACTCGACAGCTAGCTCGACAGATAGCATCTATCAAGGTTTAAAAGGCAGCTTTTGCCCGATGCTCGGCAGCTGCTCGATAGATAACCTATCTATCGAGATTTAAGAAAATCAAATTTTCAGATCTGATTTCACTTCAATCCGTGTGTACATATTTAGGCTTTCTTTTCTCACAACCCTAAACAAATATAAAGATTATTTTAACAGCCGTCACAGTTGATGCAAGTGAGTGCAACTTGATGCAAAGATTTTTTACAAGCATATTGTGACCGGAGACAATTTGCCCTAGTTCGTCTTTCTCTTCAAGAAGCTGCTATGTTTGTACATCGTAGGGTTTTGTAACCAAGGAGCTTAATCGTGTGGATGAACTAAAAAATTTTGTAGCCAATATCCTTCTCAAGTTGGTGATTAGTCATGTACTTGGATCCGTGCATCGATTGGTTATTCATGTACTAAAAGTCGTGCATTAAAAGGAGAGATTGTCACTATAGAACAAGTCCAATTGGGTATTGAGGTAAAGGTTCAACTATAGGTTGGTATAAGGTACTGGGATTCCTTTACTTGTAACCGCTTGTTGTGATAATAGTGGATTCTTGGGAGTGATAACCTTAAAATCACCCTGTGGGGTTTTTGCCTTGGAGATTTTCCTCATTCGTAAACAAATCACTGTGTCAACTTTATTTTCCGCTGCATATTAACTTAGTTTGTGATTTGTTTGTGCTACCACGTATATTACATGTTAATTGAATTAATTAATTAACTGGTTAATTCATCACAATGGGTCAATATATTCTTGGCCTATCACTTGAAATCATCTTTGAATTTAAACTTAATAAATTCAATCTCTTTTGATTTCACTCTTATATTAGACATGAAGTCTAATAAATTATATACCCACAAATTTACACAAAACATACATATACACTTTATATAGCTCTTTGACTAATTAGTCCTCTTTGGTCTATCATTTTACAAAAAGTTAAACACCCCCACATTTTAAAATGATAAGTATTTGGTTACTTTCTCATTTTATAACACATATGAAATACCTTTGAGATGGAACACTATTATGCACATAGCATATACTAAGTAAAACTTCTTCCCATTGATCAAATAGGAATTTAACTGATTGCACTCAAGATTATGGCATTCACCATATCAACTAGAGTTCTCTTCTCTTTTCTTTTTGACCAAAACATTTTATGAGGGTGTATAAAGGACTGCACTTTGGTGTATTATGACATATTCCTCACAAAAAGAATATCTATTTAGAAATGTTCACCATCTCTAATTAATACACCATTCAACTCAAATCATGCTTATATAAAATTATATCATGCTTTGATATAAACTTCAAGAATTTAAAATTTAAATGTTCAAGTCTAGCATGCCACAAATAAAAGAATCAACAATACAAGCACAACCAAAAACATCTTAATTAATAACACTCAATTTGAACATGTCATTAATAACACATTCATTGCCTACTAATATCTCATTCTTGGACAAGACCATTCTTAAATAACAAATGGACTTTTCTTGATATCAAGTACATGAAAAACATTGATCAAGAAAACTTCTTGCCAAAACTCAATTTCACTTCAACAATGATGAACTTTTGTCTTACTGTCGATGCCCACAAGCACCTTTAGTTCTATAGAAGACTCCTTATAAGTCTTAAAATATATCTTGTAGTTGCACACATGCAACATTGCACCCGAATCAAACCACCAATTGGAAGGATTTGTGATTATAGCCATATGAGTTACAGTGATCATATCATTACATACGTCACTCACTATAGCAATAATGTCCTCAATGACAATTGCTTCATTGTCATCCTTCTTATTCTTTTAAGAACTTACATTCTTAAATATAATGGTCTTTCTTTCCACAAAGGAAACATGACAAATTCTACTTGTCACTGTTGGGATTCTTGGAGTTATTCTTTTAAAACCACCCACACTTTTATTCACATTCAAGTCCTTATTGGTCTTATTAGAACTTCCACTTTGAACATTGTTCACAATCACTTTTGAATTGATCTAAAGTAAAATCTTCTGACATGTTATTTGATGTTTTCACATAATTTAGAAAATCACTTAGGAAAATATTCACATACTCTATCACTTTAAGAGTTTAAATTCCCATTCTTTAGATTTTCTACTTCACTTTACAATATTTAAACATATCAAAGGTTCATTCTTATTTCTCAATTCATATAAATTCGCAACACTTGCAAATATTCTAGCAAAGAAACTTATCAATCAATTTGAAATTCAAATTTCCCATGAACAAGGAATCCGTACCTTCAATGTTCAAACTATGAACATGGTTTTTAATGCATCCACAATATGAAAGAATCATCACCTTGTCCTGCCAACAATGAAACTTTGTGTTTCTTTAAGCCTTGTTCTATTGAATCTTCATTATGATCGATTCATCATTTGAAGACCTCGTCAAATCCAAGCCAATTGCTTTTTCCACCGAGTAAAATTGGTTCCATCAAAGTGATGCAATTTCATCAAATCATGGTTCAACATCTTCAAAGTTATACCATCATTCACTCCTTGTCTTATAGCAAATATTGTCTAAGATTGTTGGGGATTTCACCAAATCAAGGAGTAATAATAAAAGAACAAAATGAACGCATCAAGTAAATAGAAGTTAGTGATTGACTTGGAGGCATAATTGAATCTTATCTTTAGACAATATTTGTCCTCATACGCAAGTTGCTAAAGGGTTTCTACAAACTTATCCCCAGAATACAACCAAGTTTATTAGGTTTTACAAACTACAATTTCGGAGAATACCCACAAGATTTTTTGTGTTTCTTAGAAACTAACTTTTTGGAAGAGGAAAAGTAGTTATCGAGCGAATATAAGCCACAATTTATACCCAAATTATTATAACCCTTCAATAGTTACTTTTTCATTTAATAGGTACCTTTTGGTCAAAAGGCACTTTTGATATATATCTAATAAGAAAGGTTATGTCATTTCAATAGACACATTTTCATTTATATGTGTGTGTGTGTGTGTGTGTAACTTGAACTTGAATTTTCACCCAAAAAAATTTCAGTACTCAAATTTTCCACTTTATTCACTTTACAAATGAATACTCTCCAACTTTATATCATTATTACAATCTATCCTTGTATATATATACACACACACAACATCCCTTTGCAACTAGCCCATGATCTCAGCTTTTAGCAAACATATCTAATGGCGTTAGTTGGAAATCTCAAAGAAGCACAGAGTGCAAAGGGTCCAACCACAATATTGGCCATTGCCACAGTGAATTCAGAAAATATTGTCTACCAAAAAGACTATCCGGATTTCTATTTCCGCGTGACAAAGAGCGAGCACAAGACAGGTTTAAAAGAAAAGCTGAAGCGCATATGTAAGCATTCATAGACCTTTTTTTTTTTGCTAATATCTAAACACATTTTATAAAGGGTAATGATTCTCTTATACAACTTATTTCAAATCTTACGTATATATTCATTTTTCACGTTTTAAATATGAACATCACATTTTTGTGTTAAAAATGTGTACATTAACGTATGTAACTGAGAATATTGTATTTAAAAATGTGAAAAAGGTATGTGAAAGAGTATAAACTATTTTGTAAAGCACGCATGAGAGTTTACTATGCACTACCATTAAAACAAACATATTGCTAAAGATACTATAGATATAAATTTTATTGTATGAGTATTAAAAAGTAAAAATTACTTGACAGTAATTAGTGACATGTCAATTTATAATAAAATTTGTAGGATTTCTAACATTAGTATAAAAATAATAAACGACTTAAGTCGGTGTTGCATAACATTCCCAATGTATTTGTGAAGTAATTTGCCTTTTTATGTTACATTTTCACTAACAGGTGAGAATTCAGCAATAAGAAAATGTCATTTCTACCTTACTGAGGAGATTCTAAAGGCAAATCCGAAGATTTGTACTTATAATGCCCCATCTCTTGATGCAAGCCAAGACATGGTGGTTCTTGAGGTACCAAAGCTTGGCAAAGAAGCAGCATTGAAAGCTATCAAAGAATGGGGCCAACCCGTCTCAAAGAACACCCACCTTGTATTCTCCACATCTGCTGGTGTGGACATGCTTGGTGCTGATTTTCAACTCACCAAGCTCCTTGGACTTAATCCAAACATAAAGAGGTTCATGATCTATCAACAAGGCTATTATGCAGGTGGGACTTGTCTTCGCCTTGCTAAAGATCTTGCAAAGAACAATGTAGATGCATGAGTTCTCATGGTGTGCGTTGAGATCATAGCTATGTTTTCTCATATAAAGCATGGGTGAGTTCCCGGATTCGGGTGAGGGTGCGGAACTCGGCAATTTTTGAAAAAGTAGGATGCGGGTGCGGCGATTAAAAAATATTAAAAATATTTTTATTTATATTTTCTATATAATGCTAAGCATACTTTTTCACATTATATATGCATATACCAAATCTAAGAGTAATAATAGATAATAACTAAAACATGATGGTCATAAATTAAATACAACCCACAAGTTTGAAACTAAAACAAAATAAAAGACAATCAAATACAACCCTCATCATCATCATCAAGATTAATAGCTTCATTTTGAACTTCACATTCACTAGTAGTAACACTAGTCCTAACATTCCTAATAACCATGACCTCCAACTCTAGCTCATCAAGTGTAAGGGTAGCATTCTCAAGAATTTCAACTCCTCCATGTATGTCACTATCGTTCCAAAAGTCTCTTGCTATACCCCACATCTTTGTTGCTACATTTACATACTCCTCATTGCGCATTGATAAGAGTCGAAGATTAGAATGCATATATACCAAATCCTCAGAACGTGCAAGAGCTACTTTGTTTCTTTCTAAGGAATGAATGAATTTGTATATGCTCCAATTCCTCTCCGCACATGAGGATGAACAAGGTTGTCCAAGAAGTTTAATGGTAAGGGTTTGAAGAGTTAGAAATGAGGAAGAGCCATGGTATTGCCACCAAACCAGAGGTTGTAAGGTCCACCTATCTGTCAAGGCATCTAGTGAAGGAAACCTTCCTCCAGAAAATGTAGCAAACTCAATTTTCACCACCCTTAATTCACTCTCATCTTCAAAGCATCACTCCTAACACTTGCTCCTTTCCATAGAAATTTCATAATCTTGATGTGGAGCGATGCATTTTGGATTCTCTGAAAGCCATTCAGTGGAGTAATATCTAGTTAAAGATAAAATAAATAAATAATTAAAAATTAAAAAATTAAAAATTAAAAATTAAAAAAACAAATATAGATGATTAAACGTGTGTTTTAGTAGAAAGGGAAACTAAGGAAAATAGAAAATGAAAGTACTTACTTAGGATTTAAGGAGAAGATCGGCGCCACCCTAATAGATACACAAACCCAAAATTGAAAATCAAACCGCTCATCAAAGATCTAGTCTAGTTGGCGCTGCCAAGAAAAAATCAAACTGAGTTTCTAATCGGAGAAAGGCTGTGAAGGAGAAGGTCGATTGGGAGGGAAGCTCCAGAGAGATGGCCTCAGTGCACTTGGCAATCTTGCAATTGACTTTGCTGTGGGTAGTAGAAGCATCAATTGTCAACAGACTCAACACCAACACCTTTCCTTTAGCCAAGGACGGCTGTGAAGACCGTTGTGGCAATGTCAGTATTCCATACCCATTTGGCACAAGGGAAGGATGCTACGTTAATGATAGCTTTCTCATCACTTGTAATCACACATACAACCCTCCCCTGGCGTTTTTGAAAACAAGTCATATAAATGTGACAGATATATGGCTTTCGGGTGAAATGCGCATATATGCCTTTGTAGCCAATGATTGCTACAACAGAACTGGTGGGCGTGCACGCTACAATCTACCTTGGCTCCGATCGGGAATATTCCCAATCTCCAACACTCGAAACAAGTTCATGGCTATTGGGTGTGACACATATGCTGTGATAAAGGGTTCTAGAGGGACAAGCTACACAACTGGGTGCATGTCTTTATGTGATAGCACGAGAGATGTGGTTGAGGGATCTTGCTCTGGTATTGGTTGTTGTGAAACTGCTATTCCAAGAGGAGTAATGGATTTCAATCTCAGTGTATCGAGCTATTACCAACACAAGAGAGTGTGGGAATTCAATCCTTGCAGCTATGCTTTTGTGGCAGAGGAAGGTACTTACAACTTTTCTAAACAAGATCTTTGGGATCTTAAAGATCAAGGTAATAAGATCCCAATGGTGCTAAATTGGGCAATAGGGGATCAAAATTGCAGTGAAGCTAAAAAGGGTCTTGAAAGTTATGCATGCAAGGCTAACAGTGAGTGTCATGACTCGAACAATGGTCCAGGCTACCAGTGCAGTTGTTCCAAGGGATACCAAGGCAATCCTTACCTTAAGGATGGCTGCCAAGGTTGCCATTTTACTTGGAATTATTGTTGGCTTTTGCTACTTATGGATTTTTTTTTTTCTTAATTTCTTTTTTTTTTTTTTCCAGATATTGATGAGTGCTTAAATTCCACCATATGCGTCCAAAACTGCACCAATTTGCCTGGTACTTATAATTGTTCCTGTCAGCTACCAGGATATGATGGCGATGGTAAATGGGATGGAACAGGTTGCAAACTCATACCAAGCCCTGAGAGGTTTCCATTGATTAATAGGATTTCACTAGGTGAGCAATATTGATCGCTTTCTAGTTAATCATATGAATGATACATAAAGTTTGCATATTTATTATATAATAATAATGTCTAGGATAAAGGTCGAGCCTTGGTGTGATGACAAGTGTCTTCCACCAAAAGTGACAAGTCATGAGAGAGTTCAGAAATTAACCTCTCCAAATATAATTGGGTGTTAAAATCCAGAAATCAACCTCTCCAAAAATAATTGGGGTAAGGCTACCATGACCTCTCCCAGAACCCTAAGGTAAAATGAGCATGTAGGAACTTTAGTTTTTTGGTATGAAAGCTTCAATTTGCTGCAAAATGTGTAGGTGTTAGTATCAGCCTCTTGGTTCTAGTTTTGGGCATTTCTTGGTTATGCTGGGGACTCAAGCGTAGAAAGCTCATCAAGCTCAGAGAGAAGTTTTTTAAACAAAATGGTGGCCTTCTACTACAACAACAACTTTCTAAGCACAATGGATCTATTGAAACAACTCAAATATTTACAGCAGAAGAACTTAAGAAGGCAACAAACAATTACCATGAAAATAGAATCCTAGGCCAAGGTGGCCAAGGAACTGTTTACAAAGGAATATTACCAGATAACAAAATAGTTGCCATTAAGAAGTCCAAAATAATAGATCAAAGCCAAGTTGAACAATTTATTAATGAAGTGTCTATTCTCTCCCAAATCAACCATAGAAATGTGGTAAAGTTATTGGGATGTTGTTTGGAGACTGAAGTTCCTTTGTTGGTGTATGAATTTGTTACCAATGGTACCCTTTTCAATCACATTCACAAAACAGACCATTCTTCAACGTTGCAATGGCAATTACGTTTACAGATAGCAGTTGAAACTGCAGGAGCACTTTCTTATTTGCATTCTGCTGCATCCACTCCCATCATTCATAGAGATATCAAGAGCACTAATGTACTCTTAGATGAGAATTACAAAGCTAAGGTATCTGATTTTGGAGCTTCAAGGCTAGTTCCTCTTGATCATACTCAGTTAACCACACTAGTGCAAGGGACACTTGGATACTTGGATCCAGAATACCTTCATTCAAGCCAATTGACTGAAAAAAGCGACGTTTATAGCTTTGGAGTTCTCCTTGCAGAGTTGCTAACTGGAATGAAGGCACTTTCTTTTGAGAGACCTGAAGAAGAAAGAAACTTAGCCATGCATTTTGTCTCATCAATGAATGAAAGCCGATTGTTTGAAATTCTAGATCAACGAATGCTGAATGAGGGAAATGTTGAGCAACTTAATGAAGTTGCGATGTTAGCTAAGAGATGCTTAAAAGTGAAGGGAGAGGAGAGGCCTACTATGAAAGAAGTTGCAATGGAGTTAGAGGGCTTGAAAGCAATGACAAAGCATCCATGGGTTAAAGGCAATACGAGTTCAGAAGAGACTGAGTACTTGCTCCAAAAACCATATGATGATTGTGTTGATGGTGTCGCTGGCAATTCTGCATGTTATGACAGCATAAGGAAACAAGTCAGCATATCAATACTTGATGATGGCAGATAATTATCTAGTGTGTTAAAGGATGATATAATGCTAGACATTATCATTATACTTTTTATTCATAGTTTTTTTTTATCATTTTAAAAATGTATTTTTGTTATTAGTTTGGGACTAGGTAAACAGACAAGATGGGATAGATTTGTAGATTAGTTTTTAAATAAATTTTATCTACTTGTAATAGATAAATATTAGATATCTGTTGAATTTAAATGTTATGTTTATCTTGTAAAGCTATCTGTTTATATGGCTTCATGTTGAATAATTAAGCAAATTGAAAATATGATTATTGAGTGAAGTTTCACTTTGGAGGCCTAGACTCACTTGCAGAAATCCATTTTACCAAAGTTGAGGATATTGGGTCCTTTAAAGCAACAAATAAAAAATTGAGCCCATAATACCTTTTCTTTTCTTGCACTAAGGTGAAGGATGCATTTGCACTTGACACAAGTCTTGTAATCGCTGCTTTGTTATTATATCTGATGAATGAAAATTTACAAATTCAGTTGGTTATATGTAGGCTGTTTAGATGATTTGGCTGTGGTTTGGGTGAAGCATGTCTTGGCGCGTTAGTTTGGCTGCTTATGGTAAACTGTAAATGCAAAGTAATGTGCATTTGTATTGCTCATCAATGGGAATATAAGATTAAAATCGAATGTTTTTTTGTTTCTCCAGTACCGGAACCCTTTTAATACAATAAACAACAGCATTAAGAACTCAGAACACATTTTAATTTGATAGGCTACCACTTATACTGTAAGTCTTAAGTAAATAAGAATTTAATGAGTTAAATATCATTCTAATATTCTTCCTAACAGTTGCAACTTCCACTTCATGAGGGTAAGGTTGTGAGCTTAAGACTTATTGGTTGGGTGTATGTAACTTACCGATAAAAATAAAAATAAAAATAAGGAACTCCAACATGTAATTATAAGATTTTTAAAAATACCTACAACTTTAAAACAAGACATTAAAGAACTTTATGAGTTATAAATTTCTACGTACTTATATTCAAATTCATCTATTATGTTCTAAAAAAATGCAGTACCCAACATACAAAACCTCAACTTTGTCGGGTCTATAATATAAGAGATTATTGACTTATCTCCAATTTTTTTTTTTTTAGTACACAAAATTTTGCATTCACAAACAATAATATTTTCCGTACCTAATGCACCCTTCTCACAAAAATTCATATCACCCTTGGGATGAGGCACCGTGAACTAATTGACACAGGAGAAATTTACAATAGTATGATAACTCCAAATTTATGAATGATCCTAAATATCATTTTATACCATAGGATAATAATACAAATTAAGAAGGGAAAGAAAATCCAATGTGCAATATCCAAATTTATACTGAAGAATGAAAATACAGCACAGAAGAACAGTATCATTTACTTCAGAAATCATTAGCAATATCCAAATGTATACTGAAGAATGAAAATACAACACAAAAGAACAGTATCCTTTACTTCAGATATCATGAACTGTTCTTTGGACAATTCATTTTACAACAAAACTGAGAAACATTAGCTTCCAATATCCCCTCAAAAATATTTACTGAAGTACAGAGCAGCAAATTTAACAGAGCCTCTCAAAACTCTCCAACTAAACTGGTGTCATAATCTTGTTCACTTTAGCAGGGTCAAGGCTACATATAATAGTTTCTGGAGCTGCTGACTAGCAATATACAACCTTAAGAATCATATCTTCCCCAAGTTATGTTTCCAAAAGTCAGCGAAGTCTATCCGTTTACAACCTACCAAAATATGTAAACAGTGTGGCAAAAATAATATTTTTGGCATTGGGGGATACAAGTACAAAATCAAAAACACTACTTGACCAAACCATTAAATTCAAATGTTGTCCTCTGCAGAAAATGTCATCCTTTTGGTAAGTCCGTCTGAACAGCAGCCAATTTCTCTTCATAGTTTAGAGTGTGGGCTGCAGTTAGAAGCATGTCCATTTTTTCTGATCCCTCTTCGCGTTTACAATTCCATTTCTTTCCAAGGTTTTCAAATGCCCTTAAACTCCCATCCCTTCTCTCTTTCTGTTTCTTCTCTAAAGTCTCATATGCTCTTTTTGCCTTTCGTATTGCCTGGATCCCTATATCACATTTTCTGCAAAACCATTTCCCTTTGGGAATCATTGTGCGCGGTGGTTTCATGCAATAGATGTGATATGCATGATCACACCCATCACATAAAACAATCTTTTCATCATCCTGATCCATGAGGCAAACTCTGCACAGACAAGATGGGCAGTACCAACAGGGACCATATGATTTTAATTGCTTATTTGTCAGGCACCTCGAATGGTAGTATTTATTTGGACATTCGGAGTGGCTACAAGTCTTCAACTTTTCACCATCCACTATCTTGCTTCCACAAATTTTACAGGGGTCAAAGTTTTTGCCACTTTTTGATAGTTGAAGCCCATCATCAATACTACAATTTGAATTCTCTTCCAATTCAATGGGCGTTTCTTCATTTGTAGGTGAAATTCCATCATCATCTCCATTACTTGGGGTCTTGGGGGCATTCAACCTCTCACACACCACACAATCTTCATGGGGTGATCCGAAACCCCTAGCAGTGCAACCGGCACAATACCAGCTTCTGTGGGGAATCTCGATCACAGCAGGCTCAATGCAGGACATATGGTACATCTCCTCACACGAATCACATACTAAACAATTCCTTCCATCTGCCTTACCTCCGCAACGCCTGCAAGTGCAAACTTTGTACACACCACAATCTTCTGTTTGCTCCGGTTTAGTGTGTGAGTCAGATTCCCGGGGGAAAAACTGTTTTGCAGTAAAATAAAATAAAATAAAAATATTACTCAATACCAGCTTAACGTTTTGAGAAAAATCTTAAGTTCATAACCCTATTATCTAAAAAATGCATTTAGCACAAATGAAGAACTTATCCAACTAACTAGGATATGGTTTCAGAATTCTCTTATTGCACAAAATTCCATCACAACATTCTGCATAAAACCATTTCTTAATAGCCTACATAATACTGAAATTTGGATATAACTTGAAGAGTACAGAAAAGACAGGATTTATCACCAAAAATGAGAGATTTACAGAGACAAACCAAATTCATATAATAGGGAAGGAAATCAGAGGAAGAAAGAAGAAACTCAAAAGGGGAACACAAGGTTTCTACCTTGCCTGACCCCTATCAAAACCTAGGTACCAGCAGAGTCTCAGAAGCAATCAGCTATCCAGCCTTACAGATTGTGTACCTCACATGTTTAAAGAAGAAGAAAAAAAAAAGGCCCAAGTTGAAATGAAATTATTTGATTGCCCAAGATGAAGAAAAACCCCAAGGCTTAAGGTTCAATGGCTTCCAAAGCCAGAGGTTAAAATGCATCAAGAAGTACTGCCCGTGCTCAAATCCTTTTTTTTTTTTTTTTTTTAATTATGTAAGTAAATTTTGGCCTCAAGGGTGGGGGAAAGAGGACTTCCCGTGTTCAAATCCTACCATTAACCCTTGGGTAGCCACTTACCAATAATTGTTTAGTGTGTACAGAACAGGGGGCCTACACAGATATGCTACATGCTTCTTCTTTTTCTTTTTTTCTTTTTTCCATTTTTTTTTTTTATAAGAAAGATGTATATTCAAAAAACTACTTTATGCAAAGAAGCACAAAGCATGTCAAAGATTACAAAAGAAGAGAAAAAAGCAACAAACAGCAGATATGCTACGTGCTTGCAATCAGCTCTATAGAACACATTACTTCAATAGCAATAGCAGAACAAACATGAGAGCACTGGACGTTTTCCAAAATATTTCCTAAATATAACTTGTTCAGGGAACCAAATGCAACCTAAACTATCAAGATTAGTAATTCTAACATCCATCTGAATTCAGAGATCAAATTATTCCTAATGCTGATTACAGTAAATAGAGTAATAGTACTACAATTTAATATATGAACTCCCTTACCTCATGTTTTCCATCTTCATATGTGCTGTGTACCAATCCTCCCACCTTGGAGTACAAAGTTAAAAAACTGAGTTGAGATAAAAGAATACGAGCAAACCATAACATAATTCACAAACTCAAAATAACGACAAAATAAAAAATCTATTATAAATCTTTACTGTAAGGCACTTGGAGTGACACAGCAATATTTGCAAGTTGGTTTTTCTCACCTGTTCATGATAGGAAGTCCTTGACATGTCTGAGAGGCTCTTTGCAAGAGAAACAATTTCAGTTCCAACCCCTTGTAGCTTTCTCCATACCTAAAAAGTATTTGTTCAGATTTATGGCATGTCCAATGACAAAAAGAAATGGAATCATCCTCATGGAACAAGTGGATGTCCTTAAGCTAGACACTAAACATTGCTTATGTTGCACGGTAGCTTCTACATTGCACGTGATCATGACCTGGATCTCAAGAGTGAGACATGACCAATCAATGCAACACAACACATCAAAAAAGATTTTAGGGTTGATTCTTATCAAAAATAAAATAAAATAAAAGATTTTAGGGTTGATTATACAAATCCACCCTAAAACTATGGGGGTGCTTGCACTTTACACCGTCAACTATAAAAACTTGACATCAACACCCCCATTGGGACAAATTTAGTAATTTTCACCCTACTGATCAAAGGAACATTAACTTTAACAGTCACGTGCTATGCACATCATCACTAAAATGACGAAACTGCCTTCTCCTTGTTAAGTTCCCGAATCTTGATTCCCCGCCCCCCCAAGCCCCCTCCACACACACATACATACATATATCACAATGTTTAGGTAGGTGGCTTGCATGCCAATGAGCACTAGCTCAAAAGAAACCCCTGACTCTTGTGAGATCAAGGTAGAGGGCAAAGTTGAGGATTAAAGATTCACCACATGTGTGTGCACTGTGCAATTATCAATTTTTTTATTTTATTAATAAATAAATAAAAAAGCTTAGATAGCTTGCACTACAACTGATCTCTAAAAAGTGTTGACACTATCAAGATGGTTCTATGAAATTAAAAAGGAGTTCGTTATCATAAATTCAAAAGATTCAAGATACATGCATCATTAAGAAATGAGTAAAACAAGATTTGCACAGATAGTATGATTTGCACAATAAAAAACCTCCAGACATCATCTTGTAAGAAAAGTCACTATAATGTGTTTTAGTTAGCAAAGCAGAATCTTAGTCAGTAAGAGAGCATAAATTATTTTAAGTATCACAAGAAGCTTCTTCCATCATTAGTCAAACTTGCCTGGTTAAAAATGGTTCAAAATTTTATCAACACCTTGCATAAGCATGCACTAGAAATTTCATAATGTCCAAAATGAAGGACACCGAAGCCACAGCTTTGCTCAAGAAATCCCTCATCTAAACTTAAATTTCAACAGCAATCTGATATATATGTAGATAAACCTATCTAGAGAAACAATTTCTCATACAACTTTTGCTAGTTCCCCATTTATATGTACACCTACTATTTGTGAAATCATCAAAGAGAAGCCCATCTTAATTTTCATTGCATTTTTCCCCCTCCATTTATCTTTCATCAGCTTCATGATATCAGCAATTGACTCCCAAAGGTAAAGATCCAACATCTTCAACAATTCAGTTCTCCATGAATTTTAGCCAAATCTCATAATTAATAAAACAAAATTTTCCATAAGATTCCTAAGGTATTATTTAGATTTACAGAAGCAGTTTTAGAACGACGCTATTCCTCTATATTTATAAATATAGTCCCCTCAAATGTAAGAACCATAAAGTCCAGAAAGTACCAAATATGTAGAGCTTATGAATGGACTCTAGGAAGCACCAATACAGATACAAATATGATATGATATGTGCATAGGCATTACCAGTTGTGTTTCAATCTCATAGATTCTTGCGAAGGGATGATCAAAATTTCTATTGTTTTGTATCCAAGGCAGGGGGTTAGACTCAGGATCAGATTTGTTCGGATAAATTATCAGGATCATAATTCACATGAATAAATGTAAACAAGTGGAATTGGATTGTAAAGAAACTAAAAAATTATAGAAGGGTGATGTCCATGTCTTTATGCATGTGAAAAAATGGATTTTTAAAGTTCTTTCCAAACTTTAATTTTTTAATACCAAAAAAAAAAAAAAAAAAAAACCCCTCAAACACCAATATCCTGTGTACATGGTGCATTCTAGATTATTCTAACAAAACTTAATACTTATAATAAATAAAAATGCAGCAAAACACTGACACTATTACTAACATCAAAAGAGTAAGCAAGACCTTATAAAGATAAATAAAAGAGTGAAAATAAGCAATTAACACAATAGAAAACTCAAAATTACCTGTTGGATATCTGAAGAGAAAAGCATAGGTGAACGTTCATAAGCTCCCTCTTTCATTCTCGTGTTTATGGTACTTAAGTCAAAAAGGTCAGCTTTGATGCCTTGGAAATTCTCAAATATTAGCTTGCAGAGTGTGCTGAACTTGTCTGAAATTAAAACATTCAAAAAAGCTTGCTGACACTTCCCGGTTATAGTATAATGATCTGTTTCGTTTATATATCCACTAGATATAATGCCAGGATGGCCATTAGCTGCTTTCTGAGATCCATCAGATATCCACCCAGTTTGTGAATATTTGCACCTATCTTCATTACAAAGGTCAGATTCCTGCAAAATAACAATCAAAAGGAACTTAGTAATAATTAGAAATGATGACTAATTTCAGTTGAACCAATGCAACTATGGCTGCAGCATAAACCTTAACTGTCATCATACAATCAATTTCACGATTAGTTACAAGCGCCTCCCGAATGCACCTCTGTATACCACCTTCATCATCACTTAATGACTGATATATCTGTTCCAATACAACATTTCTACAGTGCCTCTGTGAACAATCATCTGAGCCATTCATAGGAGGACAGACTTGCTCACTAGAATTACTGCCTTTAACCATGCCACAACGTTCCTTTACAGTCTGCAAAATTTCAAATATAGATTGGGTAAAGAACAAGAACCAATAAACATCATTACAAACAAAATGCTTGAGAGTTCAAAGGAGGGAGAAAATATAACCATAGAGAAACAAGAAACACTTGGTTGTTTTTTTTTTTTTGATAAGTAATAAGATATATTGATAAAAAGGAACACCCAAGTGCACCGGAAGTGAACAAGGGAAAGGAAATCAAATACAAAAATTGCAAGAGTCTAGGAAAACAATAAAAGAAGGGAAAGATTTATTTTGCAAAGCAAACAACCAATCCCTTAAAGTTCTAAAAAAGAGAAGCTTGAGGTCCGGAATAGATCTCTCAGAATCTTCAAAACATCTACTATTCCTCTCCCTCCAAAGGCACCACAATAAGAAACACTTGGTTGTTTTTTCTATGTTTATGATATTTAATGAAAGAAAACAGTAATTTAATTCCCTATTTCAAGTCATTGATAATTTCGGACTTGATAAAACAACACAGGCAATTTCGGATGACCTGATTGTGTTTTCATTACCACCAAACACAGAGATGCAGCCAGAGTGCCAGACATCCCCCTATAACGGCAAATATTCAATTGTACCATACAAGGATTCTCTTATGTATGCCAAGGTATGAATGTATGAAGTCACATGTTTAAGAAATGTATAACCACACAGATTCTCTGCACATGTAACCATCAAGTAGCCAAAAGACAAATGACCACAACAAAACAAAGATTTGCTATAATTAATGATAGGTGAATCAACCAGTCGAATGAAGAGTCAATTAGAAAACCTTGGGCATGAATTCATCATTTTGGTTAATAATATTGCATAGTGTTGTAAGGTCACTACCTGATAAATGTCAAGGACACACATCAAACAAGAACATATATTTTTGTACCATATTTTTTATAAGTTTTGGTCCCAAGGGGCAAGGGATGGGGAGATTCAAATTAGCGGCATCAAAAGTTCACAACTAACTTGAATGAGTGTATGTGTCTTCCCCACGTTTCAATTAAACGTACTTTTAGTCATGACCTTAAAACCCAGACCATACCGGCCAGCTCAATTATAAACCGAAGTAGAATCCAGTTTTTTGCATAAGAAACCATACGTTTAAAATTAGTTGAACCCCCTAAATTGCTGATGGAACCAGAGAACCGCTAAACTGTTTGTCGGTTCAACTGGGTCAAGGGAGTGTTATTTTCTTGAAAAAAAAAATGAGAAAGAAAAGATGTTGGGTTTTGAGCCCCAAGACCCTTCAATCTTGAAGATTCATTTGAAAATTGTTTAAATTTCTTTAGATACTTTTTGGTCAATTTCACTAATTTTTACAAATTTAATATCATTATTTGTATTTTAATAAATCAATAAATTAATTATGACGCCATCACTGTTCGACCTCTGATTGAACCCTTGTCCAACCTAAAAATCTTGAACGTATCCATTTTCAGATGCTTTGAATAGTTATGTTTTTAAAACATTACTTCTAGTACATTATATAACAAAACTTTTTACAATTGGATTTAACATGCAATATTAAAATTTCTTCCCACTGCCATTTTGAATGTGGTATGTTGTGGGGTCTAGCTTGACAAATCTTTAATAACCAAAAAAGAAAAAAGAACCAAAAAAGAAAGATAAAAATGGATGCATGTATGCTTATAGAGCTATAAGCCTATAACCAGTCAATTTTCGTCAGAGTTTTGAGCTCACTGTTATTTTCTTGGGATTGAATTTGCTTCTTGTTCTCATGATATATTTTTGTCTAAACAGAAATACGTTCTTGATCTTATGTCTGATAGTTGTTTCTTGGGTGCTTGTCATGTTGATACTCTTATGGACTCCGCTATTAAACTTAATGGTGTGGTGAACCGTTTAACGATGTTGGTCAATACCAAGAAATGGTGGTGAAATTAATTTACCTTATTATTACTCGTCCTAACACTACCTATGAAATTGGTCTGGTTAGTCAACATATGCATGTTCCACGTCAGCCTCACTACAAAGCTATTGTAGTATCTTTTATTAACTGAAGGGTACTCCTAGAAAAGGATGGTTGTGCAAGCCTTCTACTTCTCTATCTGTGGCAAGTTTTAATGATGCTAACTAGATTGGTGGTCATTTTGATTAATGGTCCACTTCTAGCTATTATACTTTGTTAAGAGGTAATCTTGTTACCAACGCAGTAAAAAGCAAAATTCCGTCACCCATTCTAATGTTGAAGCTGAATATCAAGCTATGGCTCATACTACTTTCGAGATATCATGGACTTGCTCTCTCCTTCTGTCCTTCATGACTTGTGTATTGATGTTTCTACTCCTATGCAGATGCTATGGCAAACAAACATATTGAGGTTTATTGTCACTTTATTGTGGATTTGTTCATGAGATAACAGACTCACTCTCTATGTTCACTCAAATGAACAATTGGGTGGAATTGTTACAACACTGTTTTCTCATGCCTCCTTTTAGTGACAATCTTACAAGCCAGGCATGTTTGATGCGTATTTCATAGGAAAGATTAGTGAAGCTCACCCTTGTTAATTTTATATTAGCAAAAAGGTATTCGTATAATCTTGTCATATCTCTCTCTCAACCCTAATCTTTTATATTTGACAACTCAACTATTACAATATTTCTTCATAGTTAAAGAGCTATGCTTCCCTTTTGTTATAATTAAATCTATATAGTTATAAAGGTCCTGTGCTTTTTTCAACAGCCTATTACCCGTGCTGATTTTTCCTCAACTTAAAGATTAAAAGCATTTTAACTTGTTTCAGAAGCAATTCATCCTATTACAACACAAACTTTAAACCTTGAAACTCATAACCATTTACAACTGCTCAAAATGGAATAACATGGCAAACCCATCTTGCAATTGAAAGTATAACATGCAACAAAAAGAAAGAGATTGAGCAAAAACCTGTGCTGCTAAATGACTTGCAGCTTCCACACAAACTCTCTCATCATCCCGATCTTTGCTATCTGCACTCGACCTCCCATGCCTCCGCCTCTTGTAAGTTCGTAAACCCTCACTCCCACCGGAGCTACACTCACCACCATCATTCCCAATACCAATTGAAATCCCATTATTCATTGCTTCACTTTTCAAGTAGTGAAACCCTTCAGTGCCTTCTGTACCACCACCATTGCTCGTTCCCTCTTCATCACCCATCACTTCAGCACTTAAAAAAAACCCCAACTTTCCAAAAATTAGGGTTTCAAAGTAACACCTACATTCCAAGATTCAAAATTTTCCGTGAATTATCCCATAACAACTTCACAAACACCAACAATAACAAACTAAATAACCACAAACTAACCCACTAAAGCAAAAACCCACAGTTTGTTAGCCAAAAAAACGAAGAAAAATAAACGAAAATGCAGTTTTCAAATCCTACGTTTTCTCTGACTCTTGGTTTCTCTGGAAATGAAAAAAATTCAACAAAACCAAACCCAAAAACCTCCACTCAACTCATTTGAGTTACATAATTTGCTATCTAAAGTCACCAAGAAAGAAAATAACACATTTTCTCGCCTTATTCTCTTGCCTTTAGCTACATTTTCTCAGCAACCAAACAGAGCATTATAAAAATAAACAAAAGAACAAAAAATTAAAAGAGAGAGAGAAATGGTTACCTGAGTGAAATTTTTGAAACCCTAAAAAGAATCGAAACCACAAGAAATCTGAGAAGTTGGTGTGTAATAACTAATAAGAAGAGGTCTTACTCTTATCCAACGATTTTAAAATCTTGCTGGTGTCAAACTAAAAAACACAGAGCCTTTTAATTTTATTAATAATTTTAAAAACCCTTTTTTTATATAGTTTTTTTTTTTTTTTTTTGCCAATTTTATTGTTTTGAGTTATTGGGTCGGACCCGGGTGCGGGTTGACCCGGAAGTTGTGGGTTTGTGAATGATAGTGTAAAATCTTGGTACCGTGAAACTAAAAAACACAGAGCCTTTAATTATTTAATTTTTATAAGCTTTTTTTTTTTAATATTTCATTTTTTTTTTTTTAATTTCCAATTTTATTGTTTTGAGTTATTGGGTCGGACCCGGGTGCGGGTTGACCCGGAAGTTATGGGATTTGTCATTTTTGTGAATGGTCAAAGATTCAACCCCGCCTGAATAACTTGTCAGATATCAGAATTCAAAACCCCAATGGGAAACAACAATGGAGCCTAGGAATGTGCATTTTGGTCTTTGATAGTGCATGGTAAATGGTTTTTTTGATGAATAGGAATAGGTTACTTTTTCTTTTTTTTTTCTTTTTTGGAGAAATAATTACTACATGCTATAACTCAGCATCTCAAACCCTTTTTTCTATAGAGGATCAGCAGTAGGAATATATGTTCGAAAATTATGGATCTGTGTGTCCCTTCCTGTTCATGCCAGGCATGCGATGAGACTTGAGAGTACATTTATTTTGTCACTATTTATTAAATTATAACCAAAAAGCCATATTTTGTGCTAGCAGTTTTTTTTTTTTTTTTTACCGTCTCTTTTTGTTTTTTTGAGTTTTGTTTTGCCAGCTTTATGGAGAAATGGATGAGGCATGTTGGTTTTTTTTAATCTTCTTGCAATGAATCAAAGCTGTACTCAGCCCAATAGACAGCCATCAATACAAACACATGCACGTGTGCAAGGCAAAAACATGAGAATAAACTTCTCTTTTTCTTTTTTTCTTTTTTTTTGAGCCAAAAAAAAGCATGAGAATAAACTAAGAATCTATTTGGAATCTATTTATTTTGCTGAAACTGAAAACTTTTTCTTGAAAATACTGTAAATAAAAGTTAAAATAGTATAATGGAACCCATAAATAGTACATTTGCATGTAGAAGTACGTCCAACACAAAAGTATATCCTATAGTCTAATTTAAGGGATTGTTCTGCCTGAGAACTATTCACATTGAGTTCTACTTCGAGTAGCATGAATCAACATTTAAAGACAACATATTTGCTTGGTTCTTTAGCTTGATAGGGTTTTTCTTAAACTTATTTTGAGATTCTATTCTTGTTGCTATTTATTACTCCGGACTTGGATTAAACTTTTTTTTTGGTTGAAGAGTTTGTGCATTAACTAAAATATTTCCAACAATAAATACTAGGTTTCTTGTATATTTAAGTTTTTTTTTTTTTTTTGAGAAATATATATATATTTAAGTTATTGTGAGAGTGGATAAATGATCCTCTCAACTCTTCCTATATTTCCCATTTCTACTCTTCTTGGAGGTGAATCCCTTGAATCAATCATATCCCTTAACAATTTACAATAACAACAATTTCACCTTTTCAATGGTGGTGTCATGATTTACTTTAGGGAGGACAGTATTAAAAGTCATGATTGAAAGACAAATTAATCTTATAAATCTTGATTGGAATTAGTAAAAAAATAATAAACAATTGTACTAAAATGTAGTTGTTATACAAAATATAATAAAAATAAATAAAGAAACAAAAATAATCAATTTATAGCTAATAACAATCAACTCAAGAAATTAATCTAAATACATAAAATCTAAACATATAATTTGATTATTCAAAAAGTAATAAATGTAAAAGTGTGGAGAGTGTAAGTGTATAACAATGTACATGAATGATGAATGTGTTAAGAGGTATAAAGCCTCAAGGAGGCCCAAAGCTACATAATCTCATAGAGGCTTGAAGCCACAAACCTTATAGAAACGCGAAAAATCTCCCAAAGTCAATGATGATGAGGGAGACAATCATCCAAGATGAAGGACAAACTCATTGAAGGTACTAACCTCTAAATGGATTGGCCCATAAGGACCAAAAACATAGCAAAAGGAAAGAAAGTTTATTAATTTAAGTCTCTAAAGACAAGAACATGACCGTCCAAATGAAGGGCCAAAGACCTAGTGAATGATTAAAAATTTGTCCTATGTCCCTAAAGAAGAGGTCACTAATGTGTTCAAATAAAGAATGAACATATTGAAGGACAAGAATTATTAAAAGGCAAAAATCTCCTAGGTCCTTCACATGGGTACACATGCTAAACGACAAATGTTCCCTTGAACCTATAACAATAAAGGATTAAGGGTAAACAAACCCTTTAAGCAATCAAGTCATTGAAGTCAAAGGTCCCCTAAGTACCTAAGACAAAGGGGACACTCATCCAAGATAATAGACGACCCGAGTGGCAACAATATTTTTAAGTCACTAAGATGGAAGAGAAGCTCGCCCAGATGGATGGACAAGGTTTAGTGAAAAACAATCTAGAGGCGAAATTTTATTAAGGTAGCATTTGGATTGCGTTTCTCCTCAATGTTTTAGTGTCTGTGTTTTACTCACCGTGGGACCCACGGCTATAGTGCCACGAAATAAACACACAAAAGTTCCAACTGAAACACATGGATAAAAGCTTGAACGCATCATTTCATTAATGCTATGCATGTGCGTGTACTGTTTATGGACACAACCTTGAAAGGAAACGTGTTGCTACTGTGTACTATGTATTGTTCATTCATCTGACCCATGAAGCAAAGTAAACACAAAATGGTGCGTTCAGGCCAATAGCTAATTTTCGCATTCTCAAGTTTCTTCTTTCTATCAACTACCGTGGTAGAGATGTCTTCAATTTTCTTCAATGCTCCATTCTCTTCCTCTTCAATGAATTGCACCTACCCACCAACCAATAAACCATCAAAACAAAGGAAACATGGTAATTGCAAACCCATTACGCTGAACAAACGAACCCGATCCCCTCTATTCTTCCTTCGCTTGAGCTCACCTTCTCTCCGCTTGGGACATCGTTGCCACCACTATGGGTCTCTGCATTTCAAGGGTAAGTTGTGTCTAACTTCTTATACTCTCTGATCTGTTGGTGTGTGGTTATATTGTTTTCCATGAGGTTTCAATCTGTGGTTTTGTGTTCAACGTTTATGTGTGGTTTTTGTGTTCAATGTTTGTGTATGGTTTTTGTGTTTTCCATGACACTAGTATATGGGTTTCTCTCTCCTTCATGTAATTTTGTGTGTTTCTCTTCTTGCCTTTGTTGTATTTGGACTATGTGAGTTTGCATTTTTCATGTAGGCATGCGTAACCGATTATAATATGCATACGAACTGTTTGTTGAAATGCCTCAATGAGTATAGAAGGAAGTTGTAGCAAAAATGGGTAAGGGAAAATCAAAGGACAGTGGTAATGAAGTGAGAACTGGGTGGAAAAAACAAGCGAAACTAAAAGCTTTTTGTGATTTTGTGTGTTGCTCAAGTCCTAGATGGCAAGAGGAATGGAGGATTTTTGAGAAGGGAAGAGGTTAATGCAATGATTGAGCAGTTGGGTGAAATGGGAAAAGTAGTGACTCACACGCAGTTTAAAAACAAATGAAATCATCTGAGAAAACAATGGAAGGCTTGGAAGGAATGTTTTGACCTTGAGATTGGGTTGGGTTATGATTCTGTAACTGGGAAGCTTGATGTTAGTGATGAGTGGTGGACCTGAAAGCTTTAGGTTAGTTCACTTTACATAATTATGAAAAACTCAACTATCTACAACTATATTGTGTTCTAACTACCGGTTGTCTACATGTATGCATGTCCCAATGCATTAACCTTTAAAAACAAACCATTGCCGAATGTTCAGTCCATGGAAATCATGTTTGAAGGCATGGTTAAAACGGGGAAAAATGCATTCTGCACGAGTGGTGTAATACCAAAGGAATGCACCGAAGGGTTTGGGGACTCCGCTGATAGCAAAGAATTTGTTGACCCCCAGTGTCAACCCTCTGTGAATGTTGACCTAACGGAGGTTGAAGGCCCATCATCGTCGAAGGCAAAACTGGCAGTGAATAAGAGGAAAGGCTTAGCAAGCAGTGTCCACATTTTCAAGGGAATTTGCAAGAAACCAAGAAAAAAACGTTTAGTTGTGCAAGAGATGTCCGACTCTTTGAAGAGCATCTCAGATGTTATTGTTAAAAGTAGAAGTGTAAGTACTCGTATATCGTTTGCTTCCACAGTAGCTACTAAGGTTAAAGCAATTCTGAACATGGTGTTGAGTCTTCTTGGGGTGCAATTGAATGATCACCTTCATCTATTCAGCACCTGCTTCTTCATGGGAAACGTAGAAGATAGGATCATGTTTGCAGCATTTGTTTATGAAAAGTACATCCAACTGAAGTGACTAGAAATGTAGTACCAAATGAACCCTCAATATCATTTTTCCTGAAGGAAAGAGGATTGTCTCAATAGGGTTGCTTAGACTCGGTGTTGTAGTAATCGGATTTTCTTTATGTACCTATTGCACTCTTTTTTTTTTCTTTTTTCTTATTGGCAAAAACTATGCTTACCATGGATGTGTATGTAAGACAATGGTTACTAATTAATTGTCATCTAGTGTATGCTTACCTGTTCCTTTTTCTTTTGCTAGTATTTATAATTGTCATCTAGGTTTGCCGAATGTCATCTAGTGTTTATAATTGTCATCTATAAGTTCTCTCTTTTCTTTTTTATTGTTTAATTTTGCTTTTATTTATTTTTTTTTTTTTTTTTTGGTCTGGATCATCCAACTGTTTGTTTAGAATTTTACTCTATGATTTTGCTAAAATAAGTTTCAACTATGTTGAATTCTATGGTTGAAAATATTGTGTTTGTTTCTTGTTTTTCTAGTGTTGAATTAGTGTACATTCCTTAGTTAGCAATGTGTCTGAGTTGGGATCAAGCTAAGTTCACTTGTTGATGCAAAAAGGTTGTTTGATGAAGTGTTTCAAAATAGGAATGATACTATTTTGATATTTGGGTTTATGACCATCCTCTTTGATTTAATAACGATGGGGCTTGCAGCAGGATGCATTTTAACTTTTCATTGCCATTTATAAGGAGATGGAGTAATTCCCAATCTTTAAAACCAACAACTCACATAGCACGTTTGGGAACCACTCTATTGACTAATGTAGGAGCAAAAATAATTGACCAATTACAAAAAGAAGATAAAATCTTTTCAACTTCTTCATGAATGACATCTTCTATTTCCCAATTCTTAGTTGAGTCTTCCTTTATTGCCAAAACAAACCTTAGCATAATAATAATTAAAAAAAAAAAAAAAAACCAAAACCCCAGCCAAAACTCTATATAATAAAACCCAGAAAACCAAACCAAACAAAACCTTTGTGAGAGAGAGAGAGACACTATCACAAACCAATGGCCTCTGCAGCTGAAACCAACGGCCCTGCCATAGAAACACAAAGTAATAACTAAACATATTTAATGATGACTTGCAGGTACCATGGTCTCAAATTTATTATGTCAAATAACAAGCTAAGACAAGGACTGCATGAGAAACTAAAGAGCCCTGCTACTTGTAAGAGTTGAGAAATCCACTCTCAACCGACTTCAGGGTGCACCATAAATACATAGAATATAATTGCAATATAAATACGATGAGGAATAACATGCTGTTCAGAACAAAATTTCCAACTCAATGTTGCTCTATGACTATTTACAAAATTTTTTTTAAGTTTGGTTAAACAAATCAATAATTAAACATCTTAGTCTATACTCATTTTCTAAATACACATTTGTTTTAGGCATTGTTTCCAAGTCAATTATGTTATTGGTTCAATTTTGAAAGTTTCAAAAAAAGAGTGCATGATGATCAGATATAAAAATGAAAAACTTATTAAATAGAATGACGAAAGTAATACAATATGTAAAAAGGAATGGAATTATGTTTCACAGCCATGGTCACCTCCACTTTTTATTTGTATCTATTTTTGGCATATTTCCAACCAGAGTTGAAATGAACATGAACCATAATTGAAGTGCATTACTAATGAGAATGTTCTTTTTTAATTTCCTGCATCAAGTATCATGACTGGTTTGTGCAATGCACAACAAAAATATCCACTTAAAACTTGTCTGGAAAAAAAGAAAGAATTGTTTATGCTTAAGGACATGATTACATGATAAAGCAAGGGTGTAGCTACATGAATTCTGCATGAAAATTCTTACATGGACATGAAGTTGGGAAACTGACAATATGAAGCGAACAAAAATGGAAAAATGAATGCTACCCTTGCCCATGTCATTATCTTTTTTCTACTATAAATTTAAAGTTGTCACTAATGTAAAAAAAGAATAAAGAAAGTTAATTATAGCATGCGAAAAAAGATCAATTATTTCCATGTTTGTCTCCTATATCTAAAACTCAAATAGGTAGTCTGACTAAGGTTAATGGGTGGGGTAAAAATACCAAATTATACATATTTCACTTGCAGCATCCCTAGGAAATTTTAGAGAATGCACAAGAAACTACAAGTTACAGATTTCTTAATCACTCAACCAATTGCAAAAATAAATAAATAAACACATATCAGTACAAGACCAAAGCACTATTAATTCGACTTTAAATCAAAAAAGTTGTGCCCCTTATACAAAGGGAAAGTAAAGGGAAGAAAGGAGTATCAAACACCATCACAATTCACAAACTCAAAAACCCATTGGCCCATAAATTAAAAAACCCTTTGCACTGTATTCTAATTTCTAATCATATATGCATAAAACAAGCTTAACATATTAGGCTCTTAACCTCAATAGGCCATTTTAGAACAGAAATTAAAAGCAAAGTAGAACAACTGGGGTTAGATTCCAACAATTCAAAAGAAAAGAAAACCACAAAATAACAAAAGCTAACCTAAATTAAACAAATGGGTTAGCAAGTGAAATTGGAAGAGACGTGAAATGGGTTTATGGGAAGAGAGGTGTTAGGCTAGGAGAGGAGTGAAATTGGAAGATGATGAAATGGGTTTATGGGAAGAGAGGTGTTACGGTGGGAGAGGAGTGAAATTTGGGAAGAGGGTGAACCCAGGTTTATGAAAGGAAGAGTACACCAAAGGGAACCCGATCTTTGCCGAAATCGGACTAGGTTGTTTTCCTCGTGGGTTTCTCTTCTGAGGTCGCCAGTGTCAGACCGATGTATGTCTTCCTCGTGGATTTCTCTAGTAAGCGTGGACCTCTCTTCTTGAAGACACAGGCTTAAGGGTGGGTGAGGAGTGAAGAGAAGCAAAAAAAAAAAAAAAAAAAAAAAAAAAAAAAAAAAAAAAAAAGTAAACGCGACCCTTAAATACTTTCAGTTGAGCTACAGTACTCGGACCCCAAAATAATCAGCCAGCGTTTTTCACTTATTTGCTACAGTGTTTTCAGTTTTCAGCAAAATTAGTAGTATCCAAATTGACCCCAAGATGCAATAAATCCCCAAACTGATGGACAAGGGAAAAGTCTTCTAAGTCCCTAAAGACACAAAATCAAACAATGCAATTAAAACTAATCCACAAATTGATTTTATTCCCACCAACAAACCAAAGCTGAACTAGTCTAGCTAGGGAATGAAGGGTCATTTCATGAGAAAAGAACTAGGCACCCTAGACTTAGAAGGAAGTAGTGGATATAATGGAATCTTGCCTAAGGTCAATTCCCATAAGGGATACACTTAAATTAGTGAAAAGATTAGAGAAAAACTCCTAATGAGGAATTTAATTAAAGGCTTCATTTAAGTTTTATAAAAGAGCACTCTACATGACACAAAAGGTATACAAAATAAATACACGGAGTTCACTCATACAAAATATAACTAAACTCTTTGCTAACTTAGGCATAATACACTCTTCCTATAGCTCACCCTAGAAGGTTCTTCAACATTTCTCTCTTTTTTGTAAATGCTTAAAGTCTAAATTGGTTATGCAAAATCTATGCATCAACCAAAAGAAAGTAAAAAAATGTTGTTTCTCTATTCTCTAGTATTGATCTTCTTTTTAGTAAGTAGAAATTGGAGAGTAAGAAATGAGATTCGATACCAAACATTATTGAGCTATCATTTAAATCCCCTAATAGTAATATTAGATAGTAATCAATTCTAGATTGAAAAAATAATTAAAAAAACCTATTGTAAAGTTGCAAAGGTATTGCCAAGATTCCTAGCTAGTAAAGGTTTATTTTTATATTTCTTTAATGAATCAGACTAATAAAAGTATTTTACGAAAAAGTAAAGTAGAAAAAAAAAAAAAAAATTGTAGGATAGGGAATAGTAAATACGAGGATTGATTATTTAATTGAGAGAAAATGAAAAAAAAATGACAGCTATATAAACAGGGAGTCATCCTTTTGTATAAAATAAAAACAAAATTGGGGGTCTTTACTACTTAAACCTGCTTGCTTTTTCCTTAAAAAGGATGCAACGGTGCCGGCATCACAGAGTGGCGAGACAGTATTCATCGGAGAGCGAATCAGAGTCAGAATCATCATCAACCTCAGTCTCGGTCTCAAGCGAGTGTCAAAGGGAGAGGATGATCGCGACGACGATGAAGTGCCTGTCGTGCCAAGCGTCGTACGAGACACGTGACTCCGGCACGTGCAAAGAGTGCTACGAAGAGGCCAACGAGACCGAGGAGGATCGCAAGAGAGAGATCGAAGACTTGAAAGCCAAAGTCGCTTTTCTCAGGTTCTGGTCTCCCTTCGATCCCCAACACCTCTCTAGGCCCAATGGGCCTTGCTTCACCGACGTCGTTCTCGTTGCTTCCTCCGACGATGGCTCCTCTTCTGGGCCCCCCATCCCCGTCCCGGCCCATAAGGCCGTACTGGTCAGTAACAGTTTCTGATTTTTTTTAACTTTAATTTGTAAAAATTGGAACTTTAGTGTACTAGACTGTGAATAATCAAGTTTGATTAGTGATTTAATCTTTGGCTACGTGTAAAATGGCAGCATATATATAGGCATATATTGTTTGCTGCAGTGAGGTGATTATATTTGATCAAACAATTAATGTACAGGGTGCTCTCACATTTCAAGTGAAATGGGGAAAGTCTACTTCATGGTTGATCATTAATGCTCTGTTTGTTTGGTTAATGTTTTCAAGAAAATGAGTCATTTTCCAAAAATTGCTTTCTATAAAACTATCTCATTTTTCTTTGATGGTAGCAAACCTACCTTAAATGAGTTTGAAACTTTCCTCATTTAGCTTGCCATAAAATATAGTTGTTTTCTAAAAAATTTAGAAATAAGCCATACATTTTTTTTTTTTTTTTACCAAAGATAGTTTCCTTTGACTCATTTTTTATGATGCTACAAAACACTGGAAAACGTGGAGAACTATCTCCACATAAAGTTTTCCATTGAAACAAATGGAGATTTTATTTTGGACACAATTTTCCTCTATACGGATTTGGAGGAATTTGCTCCAACTCATCATGTGACAGCTCATAAAACCATCCATGTATAGTATTTAAACAAGTCACATGACTCTCTTAAGAGTCTAAAGAAGCTATGTGACTAGAAGTACATGCATGTGAGTGGCTTTCTCAATCCTACTGTGGTGGTTTGGATGAATTTTTGTCTGAATCAGTTTGGAAATAACTTTTTCCTTTTATTTCTTGCGTACACCTTTAGATTTGTAATATCTAATCTAAACCATGAAATGGATTCATTTCAAAGGGAGAGAATGCTAATACCTATGTTTGAACATGTTCGTATAGTATTTGCACTTGTTCCAATCCCATATGTTAATGCAGTGTATATATTTCGGCTGTGCTATTTCCTACTGGGACAGATATTTCAGGACTTTAACTTCTTTGAACATTTTCTTATTTTATCAGATAAGCCGTTCCCCAGTGTTCAAAGCGATGCTTGAGAATGAGATGGAAGAAAGCCGGAGTGGTACCATCAAGATTGGTGATGTATCGTATGATGCCTTACGCGCCTTTGTCAACTATATGTACACTGCTGAAGCATGCCTTGATGAGCAAATGGCTTATGACCTTTTAGTATTGGCTGAAAAATACCAGGTAAAGCATCTCAAGGCTTATTGTGAGAAGTTCTTGGTGTCGAAACTGAACTGGGAGAATTCAATGCTGAGCTATGCCATAGCACACCAGCACAATGCCAAGCTTATGCTTGATGCAGCTTTGTCAGTGATCACAGACAACATGGATAAGCTTACTAAACGGGAAGAGTATGCCGAGCTGGTGGAGAAGGATCCTCGGCTAATAGTGGAAATCTATGAAGCTTATCTCTCCAAACAGGTTAATACTGCTGCCCACAAGGATTCTTTGATGAAGTCATAGGCAAGTACTGGGTTTTCTTGGTATGCTGATCTGAAGCAATGATTATTCTCCTGACTTGGGATATGAGTTCTTGATCATAATTCATCGTCTAGTGAAATCTTTATTGTGATAAACTAAAATCTTTTTGTTAGGCTGAAAAGGCATTCTAATGGTTTCTTGCACCCAAATCTAAAATATTTCTAGCTTTGTTGAAAGATTTGCTTTGCTCCAACTCTCATCTTGTTGCAAGTCTTTTGTGAATCATTAGCGTAACTCTGAAACTAACCATTTGTACATCTCATCTATGAAATGACATGAATGTTTTCTCTTGAATGATATATTAATGGGGAAAATTATGCTAACCACCCTTGATGTTTTAGGAAATGACAGTGGCCTCCAAAGTTTTGTAAAATGATAGTCCCCTTCTTGAGCCAAATACAATGAAATCCCTATTTTACGCTCGAGTTGGCCTATTTTTGTAGACTAACTTGCCTTTGCTTAAGTGATGATGTTTCTAATTTGTCCATGGTTTATCTTTGAAATCCCTATTTGCCCGTATGTTATCCAATTTACTGTCGTTTCTTTATACCTCAAGAGTGGGAGGTGTAATTTTCCCTATATGAAATGACAATGTCAGGCCCACTTTGGTACTCTTGCTGGCTTTATGTAACATAACATTCCAATGGCTGGTCCATGACGTTCTTACGCTTACTGCTTTCCAAAGCCATGCCCATAAGCCTTTATTTCTTGTTATATTCATTTGTTTCAATTTGATGCTTAAGTTTGAAATTGAAGGATGAGGAGGAACGTACTTTGGTTGAACATGAAAAAGGAAATTGGAGCTGTTGTCGCTGGGTGCTTTACGAAGCTTTTCAAATCTTCTGGCCGGGAAAATTTTAACATACTTTAAACATATGCAGTAGGTTTTGGGGAAGCGTGGAAGATAGCCTGGTTTCTGCTCTGACCAGAGAGTGCGTCCCACTGCTGCTTCTTTATTGGGTTCCTGGCCCAGGATTAGTTGTTTTCATTTTCTTTTTCTTTTTTACATTTTTTTCCTTTCCTGATAAGCGAGAGGAGATTTGAATCTTATTGAAGATACTAAAGAATGCCAATCAATTGATCTACAAGGTTCTTAGTTAACATTTATTGTTTCAAAAATGCTGTCTTAGTTATGATTTTTTTATTTGAAGCTGTACCTAGAATTTTCAAGAATAGCCTCTTATGGAAGAACTAAAAACTAAAAACAAGTCCAGCCCAACTGGAGGGAGTTTTGTTGGATATATTTTAGTAAAAAACAAGTTTTGATTCAATGCTACAAACCCTAAAAAATTAACAAGTATGGAAATTAAAAGAGAAAGTTAGAAAGACCCCATAAAACTATAGAATAATGCAGAAGAGCTGTCTTTAAAGGTTGATTTGTGCCACAAAGTAGAGCTCGGTGTGATTGACTCTCTTAGTAGAATAACCTCTCAAGAGTAAGTTATAGTATCAACCTTCACAATGGACACACTCCCAATGACTCTCTTAGTAGAATAACCCCTCAAGAGTAAGTTATAGTGTCAGCCTTCACAATGAACACACTCCCAAAGATAAAGGTTAAAGAACAATTGTTTAAAATGCCTTTCCTTGAACCGAAACACAAGTGCAAAAAAATCTTTGGAAGAATAAGAGAGTTGAGAAATGTGTCCAATGATCATTATGCACTCCAACAAGCCAATCAAACAGACCAATCAAACGGTCGTACCAGTTATGTGGTCACGTGTGTGATATATATAAGTCCAAGTTTAATACTAGGCCCACTATCTTAAGATATCTCTTAAGGTAAACAATAGGCTCATTCCTAACCAACGTGTGACAAGCAATAAAAAGTAAAGTGTTTGAAACACACAAACCCATGCCAACAAGTTCCACAATCTCAAACAAATCGGCTTTGTGCTTCTATTAAAACATAAGTTTGCACGAATTTCTTATTCATTGTATTTGTCATACAAAGGCTAACTATATTTAGATCTTGATGATTTCGTTCTATTGAGCCAAATCGAAAGTAACTTGATACACCTATTCTTCTTGTGGTCCCAAACACACAGAATTGTTTGAAACCTAAGAGATCCAAATTTCAGTTTCTAGTGAATTCTTTGCAGCAAATCTTTAAAAAACTCCTCGGAGTGCTAGAAGTATGGTTTGTGCGGACAAGAAGATTTCATGCCTTTTTCTTAACCTCCTTTTAATGTAAATGCTATTGTAAAATTTGGACTGATCAGATGAGTGTTACAACAGATGTAGCCGCTGGTTAGTTTGTATATGGTAAGCCTTAATCTTACCTAATGAAATGTTGGTATTCATCTTTTTCCGTCCTAACTCCTAACCATCTAGGGAATGCATTTTGAAAGCTTTTTAGTCACAAGAGAGACATCTAGTCCCCTTTGCCCTGAATGCAAAAGGCAGAGACGATGGAGATCTAATTCTATGCTATTATCCCCTATAAGTAGTTGAAGGATGCTTCTCTTTGATGGATTGTTTGGCAAGCTAAAAAAAGAAAAGAAAGAAAGAGAACCAATCGCTTGTCTCCATGATACTGATATGGCCTCCCAAATCACTTGGTAACCAATCCTCAGCTCTCTTAGTGTAAATATCCATTAAGACCTGCCTTGCAACAAGTTTAAAGTGTCTTTCCTATGTGTAGGTTGAAAATAAACTTATGAAGCTCTTCTCCAAGCAATTTTTCACAGGTCATAGGCGAGTTTATCAGAGACCAAACAAATCATTTGTACATCACAGAGCTAATCTGTGTTACAGTTCTAATAATCAAGACTCTTTTAAGAATGAAAAGTGTGCTCAGCAGCAAAGGCTTTGAGCGTTCCAAAATTTTTTACCAAAACTTCTCTAACAAAGTACTATGTGTTGGGAAGTGGCCATAATATACAAGAGAAACAGGGACAATTCACGGCATTCATCAAGGTGAAACGAAAAATAATAGCATTCAATGAAGAAGACAGCTGGTAACCAAGAAAGCTTTGCAGAGACCCTGCCCAGTTAATTGGACAATCTCATGTCCAACCAGCCCTGCTTCTATCTGGGTTTAGATGCCACTGTCCCCTAGTTTATATGCTTTTTCCTTCTTTGTTTTTTGTTTTTCTTCTTCCTTTCTTCTGGACAAACAGAAACAAAGAAGTAACTTAGAGACACTATGAAGCAGGTCACATACGTTTATCACATATTAAGATCCTCCAGCTTGAATGGGGTCCCTCGCCAGTTTCACATAGTGCAGGCACCCATCCCAGGGCAGATGCAATTTCATTTACTTCACCAATAACAGATATTGTGTCACGTATATAGACACGCCCATCTGGTCTTAGTATCCGATCCATCTCAAGCATGATGGTTGAGAAATCACATCTTTGCCTGACACATATAACATTTGGCAAAAAATTAGTATGTACTGAGTATAAAATGAGGTTTGCATCCACAAACAAAATAAACGGAAATGTGAGAGAGCAAAATTCATACCTCTTTTTTTCAACACAGAAGAGACCATTCGCATGCAACAGGTCATATGTTCTAGGATAAGTGTCAAATGGTTCGCACCTAGAATAAAAATTTCAAGCATTACAACTTAAGTCCAAGTTTTTAGTAACAAGAAGAAGCAATGTGGAAAGTTTATCATTTATCACAACTTCTAAAAGCATCCACTGAAATATCTTTTATAAATATCCAGTCACATGTAGGAAACTGTGAACAATTAAAGTGAAAAATTACAGTTTGAAAACGTTATCACCATCCAAAATTTTCATGTGTGCTTCAATAGTCCTACTGATGTCTTGCTTCCTCTTATACCACAACATTATAGTCTTACAGTTTCTCATTTTTTATACAAAGTTTACTTTGACAAGTGCTTTCCAGAAATCCAGGTCAATTGTTTGTGAGAGATTTTATTTGTTACCACAGAAAACGTCATTATTTTCACAATTTAGATTGGACCAAGATGGCCATTCTTTCCTTTGTATTTAAGTAACAAACAAATGGCTCTTGATAAACTGCTGTATGGAGTTTGAAAAGAGGCTATGAAACTACCAAGGGCAAGTACGAAAGCAGCAGCAATTTTCAAAAGAGATACTTGAAGGTGATTAGTACATACCAACCATGCCTAACTCCAATAAGTCCACGGTCAAATATGACAGGCAAGGTATTGGGGCCACTAACTGGAACAACATTCATAACCCAGCCATTAATCCCAAGGTCATGCAGTGCAGCTGCAAACCTGCCACAGTAAAATGATTTCCATTTTCTTTAAGGTTAAAAGGAATACTGAAAATGGAGAGGGTTTATAAAACATCCAATTACTATGCAAGAATATGGCAAAGATATCAAGAGTTGTTAGAATGATATACCCTCCATATCCAGCTGAAAAGCACCAACATAACCAGTGATTATCTCATTCCAATACTTTGACTCCGCCTTGAAGATTTCCTTTCTGGATATGTAGGCATCCATCTCTATGCTCTGGAGCCTGTCTGGTGGATAATGAAGGCGTGAAGGCCATGTAGTAACATTAGCTCCATATCCATTCTCTGGTAATCGAGTGATGCATGTTCTCAAATTAACATACCTGCAAAAAGTATAAAAGCTGTTACATATTATTTATTTTGACAGTCTTCTCCTTCATAGCTTGTTAAGCCTTACTGAGCTCATGTGGGATGTTGAAAATGAAAAGCATAACGTATGTCCAATAAGGCAACCAGATTAACAACTACCAGAAATTGTTGTTAAATTAACATGCAGAAATTTAATACAAAACATATTTCCCTATCTTTTCTCACAGAACAGTGATATTGAAGTACAAAGAAAACTTCTTGGTTCCAACCAAAATTCTTGCCTTTACAAAAGTTATATGAGAATCTTAATGAAGATTTGGAATACTTTGTTTCTCCTTTATTTATTTTAATAGCCAGATTATGACTACATTCCTATTATTTTCCTAAAGTTGCTTCACGCTGTAAATGCAGTCACACCCTACAGAATTCCTCTCTCTTAAATAATTAATTCAAGCTTAAACATAGAAAAGATGACAAAGAATGAACGTTTCATTCTATATGACTCAACTCAACAAAAGACAGGCTAAAATCATTTTATCCCTAAGGCAAAATTGTGGAAACCATTCTAAATAAAAGGAAATGTTTTGTTATAATTTCAATATTTATAGCCAGAACTGAAATATTAACCTCTAAAAGATCAATTTCGGAAAGACTATTGCAGCATCAAGGGTCATGCGCTGGCACATTTACACTATCTGTCTGTATATTTAATTTAAATTCACATATGTGAAATCCATACATTCACTAAAAGTGAAGTCAAGGGTGTGAAAGTCATACCAAACTTTGCCTGGATCATCGTCAGAATCACACAATGGAGGTTGCACTTCACCAGCACGATTAAGATAACAGCTGTTATTCAAAGGTTTTCGCCATTCAGCAAGATATCCCTCCTTCTTTACTAGTTCCCAACAAATGCAAGTAGCCAAGTTCTCTATTCCTGAAAGTGTAAATAAATAAGCCCAAATATGAATCTGTAAGATAAATAGGAAAATTATCACCAGAAGAAGAAAATTTTTGGTTTGTTTGGTTTTGAGGGGGGGGGGGGGGGGGGGGGTGAGCAGATAATAAAATGAAACAAAGATTATGAGACTGCACAGCAACAAACTAATAACTAACAAGTGCTGAATAAGACAAAAAACCTAGAAGAACATTCATTGTGAGCTACCTCTCCATTGTTCTCATAGGTTTTCTTCACGTTTATAAACAGCCTCTGCTGCCCAAATAAAATATCCTCCTGCCCTTAGCATCCTGTTGGCTTCAAGAAGCATAATTCCATCTGCATCCAAGCCAATGAAAATGGATTATCAATGTCAACTGATTCAGCGAAACAGTATCAAATACATTTACAATCCCTTTTTATTTTTACTCCCTTTTCATTTATTTGTTTTGAAGAGAAGATCGTGAAAAAAAAATTGTGTTGCCAAGAATCACTGCATGTATATGTGTGTGTGTGTGTGTGTATACACACACAACAACTTGGGGAGGGGGATTTGAACCCTGGTTCTCCTTATAAAGGAGACCAGGTAATGCCACTGAGCTACAAGGCCCTTGGCTGAGAGTCACTTCAGATATGTTCCAATACTCACAAAAAAATAAGCTTTTAATTTATCAACAGGCTGGAAATAGACCTAGAGCATCTTGATAAAGAAAATCAGAAAAGAGCTACTGATCAAATATTAGAAGCCAAAAATGTCCTTAATGCTATATATACAAGGGGGAAAAGGGAGTGTACCATTTTGGGCCCAATTAACTCCACGTTCTGAACAATGGATGAAATCAAAAGCCTGGCTAGGATACAACAGACGACGCGTAGCAAATGTAGCTACCATGGCAGGCACACCACATTCTAGAGCAAACTGAATCTGGTTTGCATATTCGTCTTTTGGCGCTATTGACAGAGTGGTCACATTATGTTGCATCAAAAGGGCACCAAAATCTGCTACTCCACTACCAATGTCCAATGCTACTCGGGTCTTTTGGCCAAAACCAATGTCGGGAATCATCTGCGCATTCAATTAAAGAGATGGCAATCGATGTCATGCACATGCATACTAATATGTAATGAGAATTACAGAATAGACCAACCTTAGAAATCCGATCCAAGTGACTAATCGCCCTTCCACCTCCTGGAAAAACTTACATATTGTTTTTTATTGATATCCATTTTTGACTACCTTTAGCTTCAAACAGACTTGTATGTGGAACATTAGTCAACCACACCTGCAATTCTATCTCATAGTTAGCGAAAAAATAAAAGTCCCCCAAAGGTCTGAACAAGATGAAACAGTGATGTACCAGAGACTGAATAACTATGGAAAATGTTTTAAATAGAATGAACACTTAATCGGGAGACAAATCAGTTCTTGTAAGCTGTAACAGCTGAGTAATTGGTTTTCCTTGCCACCAAAAGTTCCCAACATAAACTTTTTCTTTCCCTTCTAAATATCATCAATTGGGTTCTATCTCTAGCTTCTCAAGAATAAGTTACTTTTGTAAATCAATCAATCTCATATAATCTAGAGGCAAATTCTATAATGAAGTTCAAAAAAGCTCATAATTTGAAAACGCATTACCAAACGGGCTCTAGACTTTATACACATAATCCATCATTTCCGAATTGTTAACTACGCGATCACAAACAATTCTACCTTAAAACACTCAAACAACTAACTAAAAAACAATAATCATAATGAATTATGAATAGTAATCACACTTTATAAAACAATATAATAAAATAACCAGAAAAGCAGGCATATTCGATTGGTGGAAATGAAAGTAACCTGGTTTCGGCTCCGAGGCCAAGGTATCCTAACTTGATATCCCTCGGGCCTCGGCACCACGCAATCCAAGGGCTGAGGAGGACAATGCCGCTCCGAATTTTAGACCATCTCACACAAACGGAGACGATGAAGTGCCTGTCGTGCCAAGCGTCGTACGAGTCACGTGACTCTGGCACGTGCAAGGAGTGCTACGAAGAGGCCAACGAGACCGAGGAGGATCGCAAGAGGGAGATCGAAGACTTGAAAGCCGAAGTCGCTTTTCTCAGGTTCTGGTCTCCCTTCGATCCCCAACACCTCTCTAGGCCCAATGGGCCTTGCTTCACCGACGTCGTTCTCGTTGCTTCCTCCGACGATGGCTCCTCTTCTGGGCCCCCCATCCCCGTCCCGGCCCATAAGGCCGTACTGGTCAGTAACTGTAAATTTTTGTGATTTTTTGTAACTGTAATTTGTAAAAATCGTAACTTTACTGTACTAGACTGCGAATGATTACTGTGATTATGGAGTTTTGTGTGAAATTATCAAGTTTGATTAGTGTGTTTAGTGATTTAATCTTTGGCTACATGTAAAATGGGAGCATATATATAGGCATATATTGTTTGCTGCAGTGAGGTGATTATATTTGATCAAACAATTAATGTACAGGGTGCTCTCACATTTCAAGTGAAAAGAGGAAAGTCTACTTCATGGTTGATCATTAATGCTCTGTTTGTTTGGTTAATGTTTTCAAGAAAATGAGTCATTTTCTAAAAATTGCTTTCTATAAAACTGTCTCATTTCTTTTTTATGGTAGCAAACTTACCTTAAATGAGTTTGAAACTTTCCTCGTTTAGCTTGCCATAAAATATAGTTGTTTTCTAAAAAATTTAGAAATAAGTCATAAAAAATAGTTTTCCTTTGACTATTTTATTTTATGATGTTACAAAACATTGAAAAACATAGAGAACTATCTTCACATAAGGTTTTTTATTGAAACAAATGGAGATTTTATTTTGGACACAATTTTCCTCTATACGGGTTTGGAGGAATTTGCTCCAACTCATCATGTGGCGGTTCATAAAACCATCCATGTATGGTATTTAAACAAGTCACATGGCTAAAAGTCTAAAGAAGCTATGTGACTAGAAGTACATGCATGTGAATGGCTTTATCAATCCTACTGTGGTGGTTTGGATGAATTTTTGTCCGAACCAGTTTGGAAATAACTTTTTCCTTTTATTTCTGGCGTACACCTTTAGATTTGTAATATCTAATCTAAACCTTGAAATAGATTCATTTCAAAGGAGAGAATGCTAATACCTATGATTGAACATGTTCGTATTGTATTT